>NW_013784387.1:0-1615 GCF_000517525.1 Limulus polyphemus
ATTACCGTTACGTACCTGAAGAACTTGCTACACCATATGACTGTATAAAATAAGTTATAATTACCGTTACGTACCTGGGGAACTTGCTACACCATATGACTGTATAAAATAAGTTATAATTACCGTTACGTACCTGGGGAACTTGCTACACCATAACTGATCAAATAAAGGTTGTTGTGCTTATTTTGACAGTTTTAAAACCTACCTTTATCATATACCGCAACGAGTCTTCATCTTTTAATTCCACTCTGTGAGATGCAACTGATAATAGTAAAAGGCTTAGTTTAGAAACACGTTTTAATTTTATACCCGTTCGAAACGAAGACGATTTTCGTCTTCGAAGGCTGTTGAGATTAATATCAGACAGCGTACATTGGATGAGGCAATAAGTATGTAAATTCAGTGGGAAACATACTGATTTACATACATATTCTGCTCCGAAAGAAGATAGAACTGGAGAGAACGAAAAAAAATGTCTTCCTAACATCGAAGGTACTAAGCTAGGCCTACTTTACCACAGATTATCAGTTCCTCACCCGCTTGCAGCAGCGGTTGTTAGCAATGTAAGCGCGGATGCAGTTGACAGCTTTCGCCTGGGGTATTCAGAGTTGTTAGATTAAAAAGCGTCTTCCTCGGAAAAAAATGTCACACATCTTCAGGTTAATCACGTGCTAGAAGGAGTTATAAAGGAAGCATAAGTGAGCGAGCCAGTCTGATTTTGGGTTTTGGTTTTGTTTTCAGATTTTGATAGACTTGGCAAAGATTGCACAATTACAAGAGGCTGTTTCGAAATTGTCAAGTAGCTTGTTTCTAGTGCCCGCTTTCATTTTTCTCCTTCAAGCAGAAGCAGTGGTGTCCCTCTCTCTGAGACAGCAGTCCTCTTTCTCTGAGGTAGCAGTCTCTCTCTGAGACAACAGTCTCTCTCTCTAAGACAGTAGTCTCTCTCTCTCTGAGACAGCGGTCTCTCTCTCTGAGACAGCAGTCCTCTTTCTCTCTGAGACAGCAGTCCTCTCTCTCTCTGAGACAGCAGTCTCTCTCTTTATATGATACAACAGTCTCTCCTTCTCTCCGAGGTAGCAGTCTCTCCCTCTATATGAGACAACAGTCTCTCCCTCTATATGAGACAACAGTCTATCCCTCTATATGAGACAACAGTCTCTCCCTCTCTCCGAGGTAGCAGTCTCTCCCTCTATATGAGACAACAGTCTCTCCCTCTCTCCGAGGTAGCAGTCTCTCCCTCTATATGAGACAACAGTCTTTGCACATCTTGTTGAAACACCACTCAAATGTTTTTTTTGTAAATTACATATCCTTACAGTTAGACTGGAATGTACATTCGAGGGTTCATGGTTCGCGTCCCTTTATCGAAAAACTCCGCAATTTTGGGCCATGGTTAATAATATACTTAAATGAACTGAATTAGTAGTATAGTTGGTTCGCTAATAACAAAATATTCAACAAAGGTTTTATGGAATAGTGCTGAAAGTATACCTGCTAAACTTAAGTCAAGGAATAACAATGCTGAATACCAAGTGTTAGGACCGGCATGCCCAGGTGGTTAAGACGCTCGACTCGCAATCTGAGGGTCGCGGGTTCGAATCCCCATCCTACCAAA
>NW_013784388.1:0-654 GCF_000517525.1 Limulus polyphemus
CTTCCAGCTGACTTGTTGCACATGCATTAGGAGAACATATGTAATCCGTGCTTTCCCAACATTATTCAGATTTTCTTGTGAACAGTTGTGTTGTTAACTTTGCTTACTTAGTTACTATAAATTCCAAAGTAATTTTTTTCTGCTAAAACTTTGTTTCTACCAATATCATAAATTCTATAATTTCTTTGGAGGCCTTATTTTTTCAACCTGCCTCAAGCATCCAGGGTGATGGAATTGTCAGCTCTTATTGATCAAGATATTCAAGCTATTAGTTCTGAATTATCTGATTAGTCTTTTTCTCACAATGATGATAATAAAATTTAAATTCGGATACGGTACATTACCTCCACTCACATAAATATCTATTCTCGTTCAGTGCTGCCATCTATATGCTAAAAAATTTTTTTGAATGCCACAAGCCTTGATGCTCCCACCAATATGGAATTGACTATTCCAATGCAACTTGCTTACATATCATCATGCAACAACTCTCCACCAATAATATTGCAACATACTCTCTTCATGCATGTGACTCCATCTATTCAATTCTGCTGAATTATCACTTCTCGTTTGGCAATGTTCATGTTGTGACGCTTAAGTTTGTGCTCTCTTAAAGTTTTATTTTAATTTTTTTTTGTATCTTTGTATTAATTT
>NW_013784389.1:0-1157 GCF_000517525.1 Limulus polyphemus
AAGTAATGCCCTTTTGGTACAATAATAACTGAACTTTCCTATTGTAACCAGGTTTGATCAAAGTAATGACCTTTTGGTACAATAATAACTGAACTTTCCTATTGTAACCAAGTTTGATCAAAGTAATGCCCTTTTGGTACAATAATAACTGAACTTTCCTATTGTAACCAGGTTTGATCAAAGTAATGACCTTTTGGTACAATAATAACTGAACTTTCCTATTGTAACCAGGTTTGATCAAAGTAATGACCTTTTGGTACAATAATAACTGAACTTTCCTATTGTAACCAAGTTTGATCAAAGTAATGACCTTTTGGTACAACAATAACTGAACTTTCCTATTGTAACCAGGTTTGATCAAAGTAATGACCTTTTGGTACAATAATAACTGAACTTTCCTATTGTAACCAAGTTTGATCAAAGTAATGATCTTTTGGTACAATAATAACTGAACTTTCCTATTGTAACCAGGTTTGATCAAATATCTTCCTGCGGATACAGTCATAACTGAACCTTCCAATCATAACCAGGTTTGATCAAAGATTTGGTTGCTAATACAATAATAACTGATCTTTCCAATCATAACCAGGTTTGATCAAAGATCTTCCTGCGGGTACAGTAATAACTGAACCTTCCAATCATAACCAGGTTTGATCAAAGATTTGGTTGCTAGTACAATAATAACTGAACTTTCCAATCATAACCAGATTTGATCAAAGATCTTCCTGCTGGTTCAGTAATAACCGAACTTTCCAATCATAACCAGATTTGATCAAATATCTTCCTGCTGGTTCAGTAATAACTGAACTTTCCAATAATAACCAGGTTTGATCAAATATCTTCCTGCTGGTTCAGTAATAACTGATCTTTCCAATCATAACCAGGTTTGATCAAAGATCTTCCTGCTGGTTCAGTAATAACTGAACTTTCCAATCATAACCAGGTTTGATCAAAGTAATGTCCTTTTCGTACAACAATAACTGAACTTTCCTATTGTAACCAGGTTTGATCAAAGTAATGTCTTTTTGGTACAACGATAACTGAACTTTCCATTCATAACCAGGTTTGATCAAAGATCTTCCGGCGGGTACAATAATTACTGAACCTTCCAATCATAACCAGGTTTGATCAAAGATTTGGTTGCTAGTACAATAATA
>NW_013784390.1:0-655 GCF_000517525.1 Limulus polyphemus
ATGTTATGCACTAATTGAGAACGTATTTTGTTGTTACTTCTGAATACTTTTCTGACTTCATTATATTTGCACATCTTCTATGTGTGTTTATACATCTTACGCATATACAGTGTGAACTGGATAGGCTTAAGTAATATATAAATAAGTTCAATAATCTTTCCTTTAGGCTTATATAGCTGTAAAGATCACACACTTCCAGTTAAGTTGCGGTAGAGTTCAAAGAAGAAAAATTGTTAACAACAACAAAAAATAAGGCGCGAATTGAAAAATAATATTACTGCAAACACCGAAGGTGCATGTTACCATGAAACAAGCTAAAACAGAAAATGATGATGGGATAGAAGTATTATAACATTATGTTTTAAAATTTTTCATAACTTTATTTTACTTTTGAATATGTTTTATTGAGTAACGTTTTATATATCTTATGTTTAGAACTAAAACACAAGGTACATATAGCATTGTGGGTAGATACATATAGAAACTTTATGCTGAGAACGTGTAAGAACATTGTGTAACTTGAAAAGTATTTTGGTGTACAAAACTTGAAGATAGCTTTTATATGTGGAAACATCTGTTAGCTGAGTTCCTGCACAGATCTTAAAATATAACGTTGATAACCGGAAACATCAGCACATGTAGATATGTAGATCTT
>NW_013784391.1:0-654 GCF_000517525.1 Limulus polyphemus
GATATTGTTAACTATGAAAATTTATACAATATTTCAGGTGATATTGTCCAAAATCATACACTGTTATGATAGTGAAAACTTTGGTTTATGTAGTAACATTTCAAGATACATGATATTGTTAACTATGAACAAGGATCATAGTAAATACTAAACACAAGGTAATACTAAAAAAAAACATCTTTAATTATGGACGTTTCGGAATTTCTGTATATTCCATTGTCAGAGTTAAAACCTCAAAACGTTAGTTCAGAATATTCTAACTCTTAAAAAACAAACATTAACTATTAAGCGAGTAGCTTTCATATTCAATCGGAAGTTTAGAAAGAACAGATTTAAATGGTAACAATATAATGGAAAGTGCGGCATACACGTTTAGTAAATAATATCGTAAAGAGAAAAGATTATAAAGGAAGAGTTTAAACACTGTTTCTTTAAAATAATAATGATAATCAAATAAAAGCACTGAGAATCTCAAATTAATTAAATTAACGACAGCAGGGAGATGTTGATAATGTTATTTAGTGTTGGGTGATCGTTGAAAATGGAGAGGCTTTCTTTGATAAAGAGTTCGTAATCTGTGGTTCCGGAGTCAAGAATTTTAAAGTTTTCTACCTGATGAATAAGGATCTTTTTAATATTAAAAGACTAAAATTC
>NW_013784392.1:0-1125 GCF_000517525.1 Limulus polyphemus
ATAGTTCTATTTATGTATCTTATAGTTCTATTTCGTTCTATTTAATATATTATACTTCTATTTAGTTCTATTTGATATATAATAGTTTTATTTAGTTCTATTCAATATCTTATAGTTCTGTTTAGTTCTATTTAATATCTTATAGTTCTATTTAGTTTTATTTAATATATTATAGTTCTGTTTAATATATTATAGTTCTATTTAATAAAATTACAGTTTTATTTAGTTCTGTTCAATATCTTATAGTTCTGTTTAGTTCCATTCAATATCTTATAGTTCTTTTTAATATCTTATAGTTCTATTTAGTATCTTATAGTTCTGTTTACTATATTATAGTTCTATTTAGTACCTTATAGTTCTGTTTACTATATTATAGTTCTATTTAGTATCTTATAGTTCAATTTAGTTCTATTTAATATATTATAGTTCTATTTAATTCTGTTCAATATCTAATAGTTCTGTTTAGTCCTATCTAATATCTTATAATTCTGTTTAGTTCTATTTAATATATTATCGTTCCATTTAGTTCTGTTTAATATATTATAGTTCTAATTAATATATTATTGTTTTATTTAGTTTTATTCAATATCTTATAGTTCTGTTTAGTTCTATTTAATATCTTATAGTTCTATTTAATGTCTTTTAATTCTATTTTGTTCTATTCAATATCTTAGTTTTATTTAGTTCTATTCAATATCTTAGTTTTATTTAGTTCTATTCAATATCTTATAATTCTGTTTAGTTCTATTCAGTATCTTATAGTTCTATTTAATTCTGTTCAATATCTATAGTTCTATTCAATATCTTCTAGTTCTGTTTAGTTCTATTCAATATCTTATAGTTCTGTTTAGTTCTGTTCAATATCTTATAGTTCTGTTTAGTTGTATTCAATATCCTATAGTTCTATTTAGTTCTATTCAATATCTTCTAGTTCTATTTAATTCTGTTCAGTATCTATAGTTCTATTTAATATCTTATAGTTTTATTTAGTTTTATTCAATATCTTATAGTTCTGTTTAGTTCTATTTAATATCTTATAGTTCTGTTTAATATATTATTGTTCTATTTAGTTCTATTCAATATCTTATAGTTCTATTTAATTCTCTTGAATATCTAATAGTTCTG
>NW_013784393.1:0-836 GCF_000517525.1 Limulus polyphemus
GGGCTCATCCCACCAACTTTGGCCTCTTCTGCAGTCGTTAATCTGGGATTCATTTCGGTGCTCCTCTTGACAGCCCTTTTTGTCCTCTCCGATGGACCAGGACGACGCGGACGCTGCTCAATTGTTTCCTTGCCGTGTTTCCTGAACTGCACGATGATTCTGTTGACTGTCGAAAGCGGGATTCTCAAATTCTGCGAAATTTGCCGCTGACTTATTCCACCAACTGCTTGACCAACTATCCTTCCTCTAACAAAATCTGACAATTCGAGAGAACCTTGAGTTCTAGGCATGTTGTAGCACAAGATAATTAGTGTGCGGACCATTCTCATTTATATAGTACTCTGTCAACACAAATTAGTTAGCATAAATCAGTTAAATGACGAAAAATTAGGTGTCTATTTATTTGTGACCACTCAGTGTATATATTGAATCGTGGTGCACCAAAGTCATGTTTCCCAGTAAAATCTAAAATCCTTATACGATTTGACGGTTTCTTTTATATCGGAAAATTAAGGAATACTTAATATATTAAGGAATATAAACCGTAAATAAAGAAATATAGTGAACAGCCGTCGCACTTAAATTTAGCTACATTTCATGTGTATAATGACTTTACATCACTTACTCAGTTTTTTTTTACTTTGTTGAACTTTCCTGTATAGGCTTTTCTTTTACTATGTATAATAACTTTTCATCACTTACTCAGTTTGTTTGACTTTGTTGAACTTTCCCGTATAGGCCTTCCTTTACTATGTAAAATAACTTTTCATCACTTACTCAGTTTGTTTGACTTTGTTGAACTTTCCCGTATAGGCCTTCCTTTTACTATGTATAAT
>NW_013784394.1:0-655 GCF_000517525.1 Limulus polyphemus
AGTTCATGTCAAAACAGCTGTGGTGAGTACTGTCATAATGAAATTTCTGTCCTCAGGTAATAACTTGCTGTTCATTTTAAAACAGCTGAAGTGGGTACTGTCATTGTGGTAAATATATTTGGCTATCCCTAGTCAGGTTTAGCTACTTATAGTCAAGTTTAGATGTCCCTAGTCAGGTTTGGCTGTTTGTAGTCAAGTTTAGCTGCTTGTAGTCAAGTTTAGATGTCCCTAGTTAGGTTTAGCTGCTTGTATTGAGGCTTAGATGTTCTTAGTCAGGTTTAACTGCTTGTAGTAAAGTTAGATGTTCCCAGTCAGGTTTAGCTGCTTGTAGTCAAGTTTAGATGTCCCTAGTCAGGTTTAACTGCTTGTAGTCAAGTTTAGATGTCCCTAGTCAGGTTTAACTGCTTGTAGTCAAGTTTAGATGTCCCTAGTCAAGTTTAGATGTCCCTAGTCAGGTTTAGCTGCTTGTAGTCAAGTTTAGATGTTCCTAGTCAGGTTTAGCCACTTGTAGTCAAGTTTAGATGTTCTTAGTCAGGTTTAGCCGCTTGTAGTGAAGTTTAGATGTTCCTAGTCAGGTTTAGCCACTTGTGGTCCACAATATTAGATGTTCCTAGTCAGGTTTAGCCACTTGTAGTCAAGTTTAGATGTCCCTAGT
>NW_013784395.1:0-1015 GCF_000517525.1 Limulus polyphemus
TTTTGGTCTTCTTGGGATTATACAACCATACCTTGTCTCCTGGTACAGAGCTGACTTCAGTAGATCTCTTATCATAAGTTAACTTCATCAAATCAGCAGACGTTTTCAAGTTTGAGCGCACATTATGGTGAATATCATCCATCCTTTCACAGTAGTTCCTCTCTGGTCTACTCAAAACCCTACTGAAGTAGGCCACCACATGTTCGTTTTCGCCCACTTTCTGAGACAACACTCCTCCAATTCCGACATTACTAGTATCGCAATCCAGTATGTGCGGCAGTGAGGGATCTGGAAGCTTTAAAAGTGGAGCAGAGGCCAATTTTTCCTTCAACGTCTTGAAAGAATGCTTGCAAGAAACTTCTAGCCTTTTTTAGTCAAATCATGTAGTGGAGCAGCGAAAGTTGCAAAGTCCTTCACAAACTTCTGGTAATAAGTACAGAGTCCCAAGAAACTTGTGAGCTCTCCCATATTGTCTGGTGTCGGCCAGTCACGCACTGCTTTCACCTTATCAGGATCAGTTTGCACACCATTCTCACTTACAATGTGGCCTAAGTAAAGCACCTCTTTCTGGAACAAATGACATTTCTTGGGATGGAGTTTGAGGTTTGCTGCTTTCAAACGCTTCAATACTTCCTCCAGCCGGGACATTTCCTCATTCAAAAGTTGTTGCAAATACAATGACATTGTCCAGGTACACTAGGGCTATCCTCCATTGTAGGCCTTCCAATACTCGTTCCATCAGCCTCTCAAATGTTGCTGGAGCATTACTGAGCCCGAACGGCATCACTCGGTATTGCCAGAGACCTTGGCCAAGTCCTGTGCCATCTCTTGCAGGCTCTCCCCTTCAGCACGGACTCTCGTCCTAAACCTAGCCCTGTAGACTTCTGACTGATTTTGGGTTCCGTACCTGAGTTCTAGAGCCACTACCAGTGCTCTATAGTTGTGTCTGTCGGCTGCTGTCAACTGTCCAAGTATTTTCAGTAGTTGTCCTTTCAAACTCGTTGCCAGATATACT
>NW_013784396.1:0-655 GCF_000517525.1 Limulus polyphemus
GTTCTTCTTCTGCAGGGTATTATGGTAACATACTAATCTCCAATAGCTAGTTCTTCTTCTACAGGGTATTATGGTAACATACTAATCTCCAAAATATAGTTTATCTTCTACAGCATAACCTGATTCCAATAGCTAGTTCTTCTTCTGCAGGGTATTATGGTAACATACTAATCTCCAAAATATAGTTTATCTTCTACAGCATAACCTGATTCCAAGAGATATTGCTTCTTCTACAGGGTATTATGGTAACACACTAATCACCAGTAGGTAGTTCTTCTTCTGCAGGGTATTATGGTAACATACTAATCTCCAGTAGGTAGTTCAAATTAAGCAAGACTTTAGCAGCTTCTACAGGACTTGGACTTCATTACGGTCATTACACATATTCTTACCTGGTGGTTAAGGCATCGTTTGTTAGTCCATATTTAGTTTCGCCAGCTTTCAAGATGTCGTCACATGTGTCGTGGTCCCGGCAGCATATATCAGTTTCTCTTTTCTCGCCCAGATCGTCGAAGTTTTCAGAGATATTGCCCGGTCCACACCACTTGGTTCCTTTGAAAAGAGAGTTAAAGTAAAACAATTTCAATTTCGTGCCATTTCGATCTTTTCATTTCTTTGGTAATCCTAAAACTCACAACACCATTTCTTCACTACT
>NW_013784397.1:0-655 GCF_000517525.1 Limulus polyphemus
ACTTTTGTGCATCAGAAAATTTCGAACTTTCATTTGCGAATTTTTTATAATGTCCAAATAGTTAGCAAACGTTTAAAAAGAGAAAACTTAACATTTTATGTATTGTCTTCAGTAATTAATTTCTGTTCGGGTCCGGAAAATTTGAACGATCTAGCAACCACCATAAAAATTATGAAATAAAAATAAATTATGCATCTTTCATTCTGGAATGAACGCAAAGGGATTTAAATTGATAGTTATTGGACGAGCATCAGGACGTGTTTGTTGTGCAAATATAAGGTAGTGACAGTTCTTACGTCTATTGTGTTTCAAGTAAAGGTTCTTAATAATAGTTCAGTACAGTTTCCACATATTGAGATATAACTGAACTTCCAAGTAGTTCTTTCTTAATATTTTTCTCAATCTATTGAGATATAACTGAACTTCTAGGTATTTTTTTCTTAATTTTTTCTCCATCTATTCAGAAATAATTGAACTTTCTAGTATTTTTCTTAATTGTTTCTCAATCTATTGTGAGATAACTGTACTTCCAAGAATCTTTTTTACATCTATTGAAATTTAACAAAATTTAGTATTAAGTATTTTTTCTCAATTTTTTTTCTCCGTGTATTGGAAGATAACTGAACTTCCAAGTATTTCATCTTCATCTATTCAG
>NW_013784398.1:0-1195 GCF_000517525.1 Limulus polyphemus
CAGATGTTTTTACTATAACACTTTGAAACAATACATAAAATCATCAACTTTTGGTTCTATGTAGAATCCATTTCAAAGGCCCACAGTATGGCTTCAAATATCTATATTTTTTTTATATAGGGTGGAGGGATACAGGTGCATCCTTTTCACACACCCCACTCAACACTACCCCTGAAAAGCACTGTGTGATCAATTTAAGTTTCGAAGTATTATAGTGTCTGTATAATCAAACTTGGCCGTCTACGATGTACAGACTGTGGGTATTGTACTCGAGGATGTGTATATATCAACTTGTTAATTCCACCTGTCAACTGTTGAATGTTGGTTTAATGTACAGGGTGTTGAATGTTGGTTTAATGTACAGGGTGTTGAATGTTGGTTGAATGTACAGGGTGTTGAATGTTGGTTTAATGTACAGGATGTTGAATGTTGGTTTAATGTACAGGGTGTTGAATGTTGGTTGAATGTACAGGATGTTGAATGTTGGTTTAATGTACAGGGTGTTGAATGTTGGTTGAATGTACAGGGTGTTGAATGTACAGGGTGGTGAATATTGGGTTAATGTACAGGGTGTTGTATGTTGGTTGAATGTACAGGGTGTTGAATGTTGGGTTGATGGACAGGGCGGTGAATGTTGGTTGAATGTACAGGGAAACCAACATTCAACACCCTGTACATTAAACCAACATTCAACAGGAATGTACAGGGTGTTGAATGTTGGTTGAATGTACAGGGTGTTGAATGTTGGTTGAATGTACAGGGTGTTGAATATTGGGTTAATGTACAGGGTGTTGAATGTTGGGTTAATGTACAGGGTATTGAATGTTGGGTTAATGTACAGGGTGTTGAATGTTGGGTTAATGTACAGGGTGTGGAATGTTGGTTGAATGTACAGGGTGTTGTATGTTGGGTTAATGTACAGGGTGTTGAATGTTGGGTTAATGGACAGGGTGTTGTATGTTGGTTGAATGTACAGGGTGGTGAATGTTGGGTTAATGGACAGGGTATTGAATATTGGGTTAATGGACAGGGTATTGAATGTTGGGTTAATGTACAGGGTGTTGAATGTTGGTTGAATGGACAGGGAGTTGAATATTGGGTTAATGGACAGGGTGGTGAATGTTGGGTTAATGTACAGGGTGTTGAATGTTGGTTTAATGTACAGGGTGGTGAATGTTGGTTGAATGTACAGGGT
>NW_013784399.1:0-655 GCF_000517525.1 Limulus polyphemus
CTACACTTTTATTGGACATCTTATTAGACTACACTTTTATTGTACATCTTATTAAACTACATTTTTATTGTACATCTTATTAGACTACATTTTTATTGGACATCTTATTATACTGCATTTTTGTTGGACATCTTATTAGACTACATTTTTATTGGACATCTTATTAGACTACATTTTTATTGGACATCTTATTAGACTACATTTTTATTGTACATCTTATTAGACTACATTTTTATTGTACATCTTATTAAACTACATTTTTATTGTATATCATATTATGTTTGTTTTTGTTTGTTTGTTTGTTTTTAATTATGCACAAAGCTACACAAGGGCTATCTGTGCTCTGCCCACCACGGGTATCGAAACCCGGTTTCTAGCGTTGTAAATCCGCAGACATACCGCTGTGCCACTGGGGGGCATATCATATTACACTACATTTTTATTGTACATCATCTTAAACTACATTTTTATTGTACATCTTATTAGACTACATTTTTATTGTACATCATATTAAACTACATTTTTATTGTACATCTTATTAGACTACATTTTTATTGTACATCATCTTAAACTACATTTTTATTGTACATCTTATTAGACTACACTTTTATTGGACATCTTATTAGACTACATTTTTATTGTACATCATATTAAA
>NW_013784400.1:0-656 GCF_000517525.1 Limulus polyphemus
AATGGTGCAGAACATGCAGTACATGTAGTGCTAAAAGGGGACCCAAGCATAAAGGACGCCCACCTTATGAAGAGTTGCCTGAGAATGTGTCAGAGTTTGTGAAAGTGTTATCGGAAAGAATGGATGATATTCACCATCAAGTGTGTCAAACTTGAAAACGTCTGATGATTCGATGAAGCTATCTTATGATATGAGATCTACTGAAGTCAGCTTTGAACCAGGAGACAAGGTATGGTTGTATAATCCCAGGAAGACCAAAGGGAAGTCTCCTAAGTTGTCTTCTCCATGGGAAGGCCATGAGGTAAGCCAAAAGTGGTTCATGCCAAGAGGCTTTGGCGTTATCACGGTCCAGGACGTTTCAGTTGGGACAAAATGAACAACAGAACAAATGACGCTGCTGAAGACGTGCCACCTGAAGAAGCCACTGTCAAAGAAGAAACTCTACTCAGTTTTGACAAGGGAAACGGTGAAGCTCTTGATGAAGTTACTACCACTGATGTGACTGTTATCGACGATAGGACATTTCCTGATGAAGCAGATAAACCCCATATGAAGCAGAAGCTAACGAGACGGAGACCAATACGGAGGAAGATATGTCCCGTAAAATTAAGAGACTTTGTTGAATTGTAATTTTGTGTTTGGGTACATTTAATTAA
>NW_013784401.1:0-656 GCF_000517525.1 Limulus polyphemus
TTTCACTCCTGATAATCATACATGCTTTCACTCCTGATAATCATACATGTTTTTACTCCTGATAATCATACAGGTTTTCACTCCTGATAATCATACATGTTTTTACTCCTGATAATCATACATGTTTTCACTCTGACAATCATACATGTCTTCACTCCTGATAATCATACATGTTTTTACTCCTGATAATCATACATGTTTTCACTCCTGATAATCATACACGTCTTCACTCCTGATAATCATACAGGTTTTCACTCCTGATAATCATACATGTTCTCACTCCTGATAATCATACATGTTTACTCCTGATAATCATACTATGTTTTACTCCTGATAATCATACATGTCTTCACTCCTGATAATCATACATGTCTTCACTCCTGATAATCATACATGTTTCACTCCTGATAATCATGCAGGTTTTCACTCTTGATAATCATACAGGTTTTCACTCCTGATAATCATACATGTCTTCACTCCTGATAATCATACATGTTTTCACTCTTGATAATCATACATGTTTTACTCCTGATAATCATACATGTTTTCACTCCTGATAATCATACATGTCTTCACTCCTGATAATCATACATGTTTTCACTCCTGACAATCATACATGTCTTCACTCTTGACAATCATACATGTTTTCACTCCTG
>NW_013784402.1:0-1119 GCF_000517525.1 Limulus polyphemus
CCTAGGTGTTCGTGGAGTTGTTGTACCAAATAACGCTAAAGATGAGTATGATGGTTATAAATTCGGAAACTAGAGTTACACCTAGGTTTCATGGAGTAGTTGTACCAAGTAAGACTAAAGATGAATATGGTTGTTATAAATTCGATAACTAGAGTTACACCTAGTTGTTCATGGAGTAGTTGTACCAAGTAAGGCTAAAAATGAGTATGGTGGTTATAAATTCGGTGACTATAGTTACCCCTAGGTGTATATGGAGTTCTTGTACCAAGTAAGGCTGAAAATGAGTTTGGTGGTTATAAATTTGTTAACTAGAGTTACACCTATTTTAAATTTGTTAACTATAGTTACACCTAGGTGTTCATGGAGTAGTTGTACCAAGTAAGGCTAAAGTGAGTATGTTGGATATAAATTCGGTAACTATAGTTACACCTAGTTATTTATGTAGTAGTTGTACCAAGTAAGGCTAAAATGAGTATGTTGGTTATAAATGCAGAAACTAGAGTTACACCTAGGTGTTCGTGGAGTAGTTGTAAAACGTAATGCTAAAGATGAGTATGGTGATTATAAGTTCGGTAACTAGAGTTACACCTAGGTGTTCATGGAGTAGTTTTACCAAGTAAGGCTAAAGATGAATTTGGTGGTTACAAATTCGGACACTAGAGTGACACCTAAGTGTTCATGGAGTAGTTGCACCAATTAAGGCTAAAGATGAGTATGGTGGTTATAAATTCTGTAACTATAGTTACACCTAAGTGTTCATGGAGTAGTTGTACCAAATAAGGCTAAAGATGAATATGGTGGTTAGAAATTCGGAAACTCGAGTTAAACCTAAGTGTTCATGGAGTATTTGTACCAAGTAAAACTAAAAATGAGTATGGTGGTAATAAATTGTGTAACTAGAGTTACACCTAGGTGTTCGTGGAGTAGTTGTACCAAGTAAGGCTAAAGATGAGTATGGTGGTTATAAATTCGGTAACTAGACTTACACCTAAGTGTTTGTGGAGCTGTTGTACCAAAAAACGCTAAAGATGAGTATGGTGGTTATAAATTCGGTAACTATAGTTACACCTAGGTGTTCATGGAGTAGTTGTACCAAGTAAGGCTAAAGTGAGTATGGTG
>NW_013784403.1:0-689 GCF_000517525.1 Limulus polyphemus
CTACTTCTTTTACCACCAGAGATCATTCAGTATGGTTTCGTCTTATTATACTTCTTTTACCACCAGAGATCATTCAGTATGTTTTCGTCTTATTCTATTTGTTTTACCACCAGAGATCATTCAGTATGGTTTCATGTTATTCTACAAGTTTTACCACCAGAGAACATTCAGTATGATTTCATCTTATTCTACTTGTTTTACCACCAGAGATCATTCAGTATGGTTTCGTCTTATTCTACTTCTTTTACCACCAGAGATCATTCAGTATGGTTTCGTCTTATTCTACTTCTTTTACCACCAGAGATCATTCAGTATGGTTTCGTCTTATTCTACTTGTTTTACCACCAGAGATCATTCAGTATGTTTTCGTCTTATTCTACTTTTTTTTACCACCAGAGATCATTCATTATGGTTTCATGTTATTCTTCTTATTTTACCACAAGAGATCATTCAGTATGTTTTCGTCTTATTCTACTTCTTTTACCACCAGAGATCATTCAGTATGGTTTCGTCTTATTCTACTTCTTTTACCACCAGAGATGATTCAGTATGGTTTTGTCTTATTCTACTTCTTTTACCACCAGAGATCATTCAGTATGGTTTCGTCTTATTCTACTTATTTTACCACCAGAGATCATTCATTATGGTTTCCCCTTATTCTACTTCTTTTACCACCAGAGATCATTCAG
>NW_013784404.1:0-655 GCF_000517525.1 Limulus polyphemus
GAACACTTAGGTGTAACTCTAGTTACACAATTTATAACCGCCATACTTATCTTTAGTCTTATTTGGTACAACTACTCCATGAACACTTAGGTTTAACTCGAGTTACCGAAGTTCTAACTACCGTATTCATCGTTAGCCTTACTTGTTACAACTACTCCATGTTCCCTTAGGAGTAACTATAGTTACAGAATTTATAACCGCCATTCTCATCTTTAGCCTTAATTGGTACAAGTACTCTATGAACACTTAGGTGTAACTCTAGTTTCCGAATTTATAACCACCATACTCATCTTTAGCCTTACTTGGTACAACAACTCCATGAACACCTAGGTGTAACTTTAGTTACCAAATTTTATAACCACTGAACTCATCTTTAGCCTTACTTGGTACAAATACTCCATGAACATCTAGGTGTAACTCTAGTTACCGAATTTATAACCACCATACTCATCTTTAGCATTACTTTTTACAACCACTCCACGAACACCTAGGTGTAATTCTAGTTACTGAATTTATAACCAACATACTTTTCTTTAGCCTCACTTGGTACATCAACTCCATGAACACCTAGGTGTAACTTTAGTTACCAAATTTTATAACCACTGAACTCATATTTAGCCTTACTTGGTACAACTACTCCATGAACATCTGGGGG
>NW_013784405.1:0-868 GCF_000517525.1 Limulus polyphemus
CATCAGGTACCTCTAATCACTTGGATTTAAAAAAATGACTGTAAGATGGAAAAGTATCATCGATAAGAATGGAGACTATTTCATTTAATAAATTCTTTGTTTTGATAGATAGGTTGTTCGGGTTTTTTTTTCATCTAAAAAAAAGAGACCTAATATATTTATTATGGGTATTATTATTATGGGATATAGAGACCACATGATATATTATATACATTTTAACTAATCAATATAAATTGATTAAACAAACGAATGCTAGAAATACCACATTATCTTCAAACAAATGAGATTTAATAATAACGTAGCGTCCTCTGGTGACAAAAGATGATCTTTCTCATAAATCAAATAACCTAGCAAAACCTACGTCGCAAGAGTCTGTTTTAGAATCTCTGTTTGATTGTAATGTAGAACTCAGGTGTTTACGTTTTCTAGAAATTGTTATTTTTATGCCGTGATTTTGCTCTTTTTTTATGTTTCTGTGGAGAACAGCTATGGCCTTACTTAAAAAAGGGGGCGATTAAATTAATGTAATTGTTATGAGAACTAAAAAAAACGTTTTATTTTTCTTACATTTGTGTACGTTAGTGTGTGTGTAAAAAAGAGAAAAAAGTCATCTCATAGGGATTAGTAGACAAGTGATTAAAGTCTCAATTAATAACTCTCACTGGGATTAATAAACAAGTAATTAAAGTCTCAATTAATAACTCTCACTGGGATTAATAAACAAGTAATTGAAGTCTCAATTAATAACTCTCACTGGGATTAGTAGACAAGTAATTAAAGTCTAAATTAATAACTCTCACAGGGATTAGTAGACATGTAATTAAAGTCTAAATTAATAACTCTCACTGTGATTAGTGGACAAGTAATT
>NW_013784406.1:0-652 GCF_000517525.1 Limulus polyphemus
TCAAAGGAGTTCCATTTTGAAAATCGAACAACAAGTGTTTGTTTCTACTGCAATATCAGGAGAATCTAATTTTTGGTCAATTTTGGAAAATTTTAGAGGCTTTGGTATTGTCACAGACAAAATCACTTTTTTGAAACAGGGTAAATGTGCGTATTTTAAATGAAAATTACGGTATAATACCGGTCAGTGTTTATTTCGTAGAAAAACACGAAATTCACACAATATATCTTTAAAGGAATAACATTACGTCGTTTCTAAAGATAAAAAGATAACTTTTTCTTACACAGAGTAAAAACAATCCAAAAGGTGGATTTAATTTGGAAAGAAGACATAATGTTGTTTTAGATTTAGTTATTTCAATTCAATAATTTTATTTTTAAAGCCCTAATTTTTTTACCTTTTCTTTAGAAATACAGTAAAATCCAAGAATTCCGAAATTTTCTTATCATACCAATGGATAAATATAAGGAATTTTGATCAAAGGAGTTCCATTTTGAAAAGCGAACAACAAGTGTTTCTTTCTACTGAAATATCAGGAAAATCTAATTTTTGATCAATTTTGTAAAATTTCAAAGGCTATAGCTTTGGTAGATTTGCCTAAAAAATCACTTTTTTTTAACGGTGATAAATGTGCGTATTTTAAATCAAAATT
>NW_013784407.1:0-1686 GCF_000517525.1 Limulus polyphemus
TTAATAGGAATCAAGATGACATTGTGATAGTTTGTCATTCACAATCCTGTGACAGTCAAGAAGCCTTTTGAAGGCTATATTTTATTAAGGAAAATAGCCTTGAAACAAAAGTAAAAGTTGTTTTGGATACATATTTGTTGTAGAATATTTTAGTTTTAATAAGGACGGAGGTATTAATTCAAAAAAAGACTTAGGACGACTAGCTACAAGTCACATGACCAAAATATTAGTTCATGCAGACTAAACAAGAGTATTGTTGCGTCAGCGAGGTCACGTGACTAGTGTCACGCCACCCGTTTTCTGGAAATGTCCTGTTCCTTCGGGAGTGCCCTGGCATTTACGAGATGTGTGTTGGTCTTGTATATATGTAAGACGTTGACAACGTGACGGAAACAGTGTAATGAGTAATTGAATGTATGTGGACAAAATATTGTTGGCCTCGTGAGACGTGAATCATAGTGTTGTTATAGAGCGACTGTTGAAATTAAGTGTATCGTAAAGTTGTATTCGGAAAGAATAAACCAGTTTTATTTAAGAAAGGACTTGTGTCGCTAAAGTTTAGTCGGAAAGAATTTACAGAAAAATTAACTAACGACTGGAGGCGTAATAGTATCTACATCTCACAGGCCCAAGACATATGTTCAGACTGACTTAATAGCAGTAGGTACAGTGAAGCTTTACCTCACAAAGTATGAGAATTATTTGTAATTAATACAATACAGCTGAATTTAACTGTACAATTGTAACTTTAAATAGCCATTAGATTAAGGTGAGAAAACTCTAAATGTTTTTAGATTTAGCGAAGAAATAACGATTACTCCTATAATCCCAAAGATATACAGAGTTTAGAGAAGCTACCTTTTAATTCGAAAGGTATACAGAGTTCACAAAAATTTTCTTTAATTTCAAAGATATACAGAATTTAGAGAAGCTTTTTCCCATGTAGAGAGCTTAGAGAAATTGTCATTTAAAATAAGAACAACACAAGATATGGATAGTTTAGAAAAATATTCCTTTAATCCCAAAAATATACAAAATCACTAAAAACAGCTAGTTATTTGCATGTGGCTAATGTATTTACTTCTCTATATTCCCCAATAACAAGCCCGACCAGATAATTTAACAAAAACATTAAATATTCAACAAATATCTTTCATTTAATAAATGCCGCTTAAGAATAAAATTGATTTTATTTTCAAGATTTTTTGAACTATAGAAAGAGCTTCATTAAAACTTCCAGCTTAATTAAACTTTGTAACAGAACCTTAATTTTTACAATAAGGTTTTTACAAACATTAATAAATGATGCTTAAGATAGATGTAAGTCTCGGGTTAATAATCTTACTCTTAGTTTTATATTCAGTTGCCTGAAAGATATTTGTTGAAAATTTAATTGTTTTTGTTAAATTATCTGCAACTGAATATAAAACTAAGAGAAAGATTATTAACCCGAGACTTACATCTATCTTAAGCATCATTTATTAAATGCCAGAATTAATAAGGCAAACAACGATATTAAAAACTTATCAAAGCCCAGCAAGAAGAAAACTGGTTCATGTCCTGTCATTTCCTAGATAATAATAAAACTAACCCCGACCCTTTCTCGTGTAAATTCAAATCCATCTATAACGAACCAGCTTCAAGCGTCCGTACTACAATTAAATACAACAATAACTGTAATCTCAG
>NW_013784408.1:0-655 GCF_000517525.1 Limulus polyphemus
AGTTCGTTACACTGGATTTTGTAAGAGTGATAATTATAAACTTACTCAATATAAGTGACCTTCACAGGTTAAAGACATGACAATGAGCCCGTAAAACAATCAATTTAATATATAAACTACGGAGTTCCAGTGGACATTCTCTTGTTATGTAAACAAAAATTACAGAACTTATCTAAATAGAATATTCATTTTATGGTGACACTAAGAAAAATTTCAAAAGATTCACCAAGGATAAGACAAAACATGTCACATCGACTTTGATACCTATTACCTAAAGATTTAGTAAGAATAAGATAAAACATGTCACATCGATTTTGATACCTATTACCTAAAGATTTAGTAAGAATAAGACAAAACATGTCACATCGACTTTGATACCTATTACCTAAAGATTTAATAAGAATAAGACAAAACATGTCACATCGACTTTGATACCTATTACCTAAAGATTCACCAAGGATAAGACAAAACATGTCACATCGACTTTGATACCTATTACCCAAAGATTTAATAAGAATAAGACAAAACATGTCACATCGACTTTGATACCTATTACCTAAAGATTTAATAAGAATAAGACAAAACATGTCACATCGACTTTGATACCTATTACCTAAAGATTTAATAAGAATAAGACAAAACATGTCACATCGAC
>NW_013784409.1:0-818 GCF_000517525.1 Limulus polyphemus
CAAGAGCTGGCACAGGACTTGGAGAGCATGGCACACAAGGCCTACCCAACTGCACCACCCAATCTCCTCAAGTTGTTGCTGAGGGATCAGTTCGTAGATGCCTTGGACAGCCCACAACTTAAAATACAAGTGAAGCAGGCACACCCTTCTACCATGCAGGATGCAATGGCCAGAGCTCTTGAATTCGAATCCTATGTTAAGTCCAACACAGAAGCACCAAGGCTGGTACAGTCATCAGGATTCAAGGCCAGAAAAGGTCAGCTTTCAGAGAGGTTTGAGGGACTTTGCTGGCACTGTAACAAACCGGGACACAAGAGAGCTCAATACTGGCAACTTCAACACAGGGAAGATGCCACGGCAGAATAGGCTGCTACCCAAAAAGGTTGGTGGAACTATGGAGAGCAAGGACATATGAAGGGAGAGTGTAAGAAGAATACTACCAATATGTCAGCTTCGGAAAACCAGTAGTGGTTGGTATTGAGGGACGCCCACCAACCTCCATTGTGAAAGTCCCAACAGCTAAGTGTAAAATGGCAAGCACATATAGTGTCTACGTGACAGGAAAGCTGGATGGCCAAAATGCAACTTTGTCATAGATTCTGCATCTCAGCAAACCCTTGTGAGTATCAAGGTGCTGGATCACAAAGGAGTACCAGAAGCTCTGTGGTGTGACAGGACATTATGCAAGGTTGTGGGGACCAGTGTGGGTAACTATATATTGAGCTCATGGGCATGAAGAACAGACAGAAAGTATTAATAATGGCTGGGTAATGAAGAAAAACTTTAATATAAGTTTAACATGACAGCAAATGTACAAC
>NW_013784410.1:0-655 GCF_000517525.1 Limulus polyphemus
GGACAGACCATGCTGCATTATGCTGGTTAAGATCATTAAAGAACCCAGAGGGACAACTAGCACGTTGGATCGAAAAAATTGACCAGTATAATTATAATATTGAATATAGAGAAGGAAAATCCCATGGTAATGCTGATGGACTGAGCCGAAGACCCTGCAAAAATGACTGTAGACATTGCTGCAAAAGAGAGGTTGAACTAACCGGGTGCCATCAAGCTGAAGTCAAAGTGACTGAAGGAGTTGATGATGGTGAAGGTACAGATATTAAAGCAGAAAGGGAGAAAGACCCAAATTTGAAGCCAATAATTGATTTTCTACAAGAAAGTGTTTTGCACCCTGCTTTGGAGAAAGTGTCTAGCTTAAGCCCTGTGACAAAGAACTATTGGGTACAATGGGACCAGTTGAAGCTTGAAGATGGTATTCTTGTCCGGAGATGGGAAAGTGACAACCTGGCAAACAGTTATACCAAAAAAACTACGGGAAGTCGTTCTGCGTCAATCCCATGATAGTGTAACAGGAGGACATCTTGGAGTTAAGAAGACATTGAGTCACTTATGGCAGAGATTTTTCTGGATAGGTATTAGGCAAGATGTGGAAGAATGGTGCAGGACATGCAGTACATGTTGTAATAAAAGGGGACCCAAGCACAAGGGAC
>NW_013784411.1:0-656 GCF_000517525.1 Limulus polyphemus
AAGACACAAGATTTAACGATACTTTGTACTGTCAATAAGAAGACACAAGATTTAACGATACTGTGTACTGTCAATAAGGATACACAAGATTTAACGATACTGTGTACTGTCAATAAGAAGACACAAGATTTAACGATACTGTGTACTGTCAATAAGAAGACAAAATATTTAAAAAAATACTGTGTACTGTCAATAAGAAAACACAATATTTAACAATACTGTGTACCCTCAATAAGAAGACATAAGATTAAAAGGTACTTTGTACTATCAATAAGAAGACACAAGATTTAACAATACTGTGTACTGTCAATAAGACGACACAAGATTTAACAATAATGTGTACTATCAAAAAGATGACACAAGATTTAACAATACTGTGCATTGTCAATAACAAGACATAAGATTTAACGATACTGTGTATTATCAATAAGAAGACACAAGATTTAACAATACTGTGTACTATCATTAAGAAGACACAAGATTTAAAAAAGTGTACTGTCAATAAGGAGACACAAGATTTAACAATACTACGTATTGTCAATAACAAGTCATAAGATCTAACGATACTGTGTATTATCAATAAGAAGACACAAGATTTAACAATACTGTGTACTGTCATTAAGAAGACACAAAATTTAACAATGGTGTTTACTGTC
>NW_013784412.1:0-655 GCF_000517525.1 Limulus polyphemus
AATACTGTGTACTGTCAATAACAAGCCATAAGATTTAACGATACTGTGTACTAACAATAACAAGCCAAAAGATTTAACGATTATGTGTACTGTCAATAAGAAGACACGAGATTTAACAATACTGTGTACTGTCAATAAGAAGACACAAGATTTTACAATCCTATGTACTATCAATAAGAAGACAAAATTTAACGATACTGTGTACTATCACTAACAAGCCAAAAGATTTAACGATACTATGTACTGTCAATAAGAAGACACAATATTTATCAATACTGTGTACTGTCAATAAGAAGACACTTGATTTAACAATACTGTTCACTTTCGATAAGAAGACACAAGATTTCACGATACTGTGTACTATCAATAACAAGCCATAAGATTTAACGATACTCTGTACTGTCAATAAGAAGCCACGAGATTTAACAATACTGTGTACTGTCAATAAGAAGACACGAGATTTAACGATACTCTGTACTGTCAATAAGAAGCCACGAGATTTAACAATACTGTGTACTGTCAATAAGAAGACACGAGATTTAACGATACTCTGTACTGTCAATAAGAAGCCACGAGATTTAACAATACTCTGTACTGTCAAAAAGAAGACACATGATTTAACGATACTCTGTACTGTCATTAAGAAGACACTGAA
>NW_013784413.1:0-711 GCF_000517525.1 Limulus polyphemus
TAAGTAAGCGTATCTGTATCGAAGAATAAATAGACGAAACGTTAAACTCATTTAAAATGATCAGTTCTCTAAGTAAACGTGTCTGTATCGAAGAATAAATAGACGAAACGTTAAACTCAATTAAAATGATCAGTTCTCTAAGTAAACGTGTCTGTATCGAAGAATAGATAGACGAAACGTTAAACTCAATTAAAATGATCAGTTCTCTAAGTAAACGTATCTGTATCGATACTCAATGTTAAACTCAATTAAAATGATCAGTTCTCCAAGTAAGCGTATCTGTATCGAAGAATAAATAGACGAAACGTTAAACTCAATTAAAATGATCAGTTCTCTAAGTAAACCTATCTGTATCGAACAGGCTCACCGTTACAAACCAATGTTGACCAGGAAAAGTAATTATTGACCACAATCATCCTAATAAATTTTCACTAGATACGAGTTCTAAGCGAAAGCTACTTTAACTCTATTAAAGCAGACCACATTCTGGGGATGGTTCCTCAACAAAATAAGTGGATCACATAATAGACATGACAAATATAAACATCCATCAATTTAGTCCTCCAAACAAATAAAGTAGTTTGTCTGTCTGTAATGTTGAACCATGGTTCTTGAATAAAGTAGTTTGGCTGGCTGGCTGTCATGTTGAACCATGGTTAAAGGAACATATTAGTTGGCTGTCTGTCATGTTGAACCACGGTTAAAGGAACA
>NW_013784414.1:0-1214 GCF_000517525.1 Limulus polyphemus
TACCAAACTAGAATAAGCTATACTAAAGACACGAATATTATATCACATAGGGAACTGAAGCTATCGTTACTTATGAGTTTTATCTATTACTATTTTTATAGTTTCTAGCATTACAAGTCCTGTGTCCTGTGACCTGTTTTCAAAGTCATCAATGTAGTATTAAATTATTTCATAAACCAATTGCTTATTGAAATTTTTTTTTATAATTTCATCGTTGGGAAAAAACTGAAAATATATTGAAATGTTCCTGTTTTGTTTCTGATAATGGCAAGTGTTAATGGTCAGCCCAGTCAGTAGAATACCTAGTATTTTCTTATAAAACATAACAGTTCGTTCATATTTACCCTGGCTAAGGTACTTTAAATGTTGTAATTTTTCTATATCAGTATTTAAGATGTCAATATTTCTACTGACCTATAAAGTAACACTACACTTTTATTATTTACCACAATTGTACAGAATATCTACGCTCATTAAAAAAGTACGGAGAAGAGTAATGAAGCGTTTCAAACAATGTAGTATGAAACAGAGAAATAACCTCTAATAGGCGAATAACTTTTACTGCCATCTTTTGGTATAATGAGGAATTAATTATCTACCAGGTTACTCATGTTTATGTGTTCATCAATCATGTAAGTTTGTGTTCATTATAGAACCGAAGTATACCCAAATAGAAGTTATAAAATCAAGTTCTGAAGATATATCTCGAAATGTTCAATGTGTGGTTGTAACAGAATTATTTGTTAAATTTGTTGGGTTGCAATTTAGCATATGTCCACACACTTCTTATTACTCAAACTAAAATAATCCCAGCTCGCTTTATCGAAATCTGATACTAGTAAGTAGGTCGGACCTATTCAGATGAATTTACTTTCTAGTCTAAAATACATTAATAAACTTTTTAAATCAAATTCCTCTAACCTGATTTAACCCTCGTGGTAATTCTTTGTACATAAGACTAACATAGAAAAATTGATGAAATTACAACATTTAAAGAACCTTAGCCAGGGTTAAATATGAACGAACTGTTATGTTTTATAAGAAAATACTATTCCTTAAAATGACTTGTAATTACAGGAAAATAGACGTACCAACTTTCAGATTCCATTATATTGTATTATCTAAACATAAGAAACAACATTATTCATATTTATAACACAGGAAGAAACAATATCCAGTGAACTAACCTAATGTGTACGAAACGTCAGGACAAT
>NW_013784415.1:0-871 GCF_000517525.1 Limulus polyphemus
TCAAACCACACTTAAGAAAATCATACATAGTTTAAATAATGAAAACCTCTGGCTAGGGATGCAATATATATATAATATACCTAATCATAAAACCAAGAACATTCTTGTTTTACATTCAACTTAAGATTCACAAGCCTGGAATCCTAGGAGACCTTATACTTTCTACTGTAAGACAATTACTGTATAGATGTAGTTTTTTAGACAAGATCATGACATCTTTAATATATACTCCTCTAACCTATATCAAAGGCCTTCAGGTGTTAATGAAAGTATTCTTACTTCTAATCCATTACTATTGACAATGGACATTAATTCTTTACAGTATTGTTACGTCTCCGTTTTTTTTAATTGATTTTCCGTAACTTCGTACCGACGAAAGCCTTTACTTAATAAAACTGGTTTATTCTTTCCGAATATAACTTAACCGATACACTCAACAATCGCGCTAAACAAACGCTATAGCAACGAACGTCAATAATACTCCGACCGCAGATCAATTACCCACTATCTCCACACACATTACATCTCCCTTCTTTTATATACCAGCGTAACCTATTTCTAGTAAGAACTTGAACAATCGACAAAGTACATGATAGTTCTAGAAACGTTGCGTCACGGCGGTCATGTGACTGCTGACGCAACAGTATAATAAGGGCATTTAGTATTAGGACAAGTTTATCTAGTTTTACTAGTGTTTGTTGATCGCTCTCGCATTTGTTGCCGATTAAGGTAAAACCTCAAGAATTCAAGACCTTTCATTGATTTAGCCATAGGAATAATGATTCTAAAACGTGTCAACGTTACTGTTTCTGCGCTTACTTTCACTGGCCTCACTTTTGGAAGTCAATTGAAGTTAGATTTCCCACAATGG
>NW_013784416.1:0-655 GCF_000517525.1 Limulus polyphemus
CGGCTAGCGCAGATAGCCCTCGTATAGCTTTGCGCGAAATTCCAAAACAAACAAACAAAACAAACAAGTGTCAGATGCAAATATAACGAACTTAATCAATACAAAACATTAAAAACCAATGAGTGTATTCCGTAAAAGTCACATAATATTAATATAATTCCAAGTACAGATATAACAGCAAAATAATGTGCAGGATTTATTAGTTTAGGAGCCAGTGTCCAGTTTTAATATCTATTTTAATAGAATTTCGTAATGATAACTGGTGTGAAACCTTTATATTTACGAAGAAGAAATAAAATAATAGTAATAATATTGTTACATATAGTATAAGACGTTCAATGTCGTTTGATAGGAGAAACAGATATTCTTGTGTACTGCATAATTTGATATTCCTCTTCTTGCTAGTCGTCAAAACACTTCAGATTATCTAGGCTTATTACTACTATAATTAGGCCCGGCATGGCCAGGTAGTTAAGGCACTCGACTCGCAATCTGAGAGTCGCGGGTTCGAATCCACGTCACACCAAACATGCTCGCCCTTTCAGCCGTGGGGACGTTATAATGTGACGGTCAATCCCACTATTCGTTGGTAAAAGAGTAGCCCAAGAGTTGGCGGTGGGTGGTGATGACTAGCTGCCTTCCCTCTAGTCTTACA
>NW_013784417.1:0-654 GCF_000517525.1 Limulus polyphemus
GTGTCTAGAAGATTTAGCCAGAAGACTAGTGACCTACTACATAAAAGAACAAAAGATCACCTCTACCTCAAACATCCTCCAGCTACAGAAAGAAGAAATCCATGACATCAACCAAAATACTTTTATTTCAGGTAAATACAACAAAATGTGGTTTCCTGAAGTTTCTAAAAACTGTATTTTAAACAACTTTTTTAAAGAACTCTCAAACAAAACTATTAATATAGTCAACCAATCCCATAAATTGGAAAGTAGCATCACAAGTAACGAGATCAAATCCATTTATAATCTGAAAAAAAGACACTAACATTAAAATTCTAAAAGCTGATAAAGGCAACACCAGTGTAATCATGAACAACTCAGAATACATCAACAAAATGAACGACATTCTTTCCAATAAAAAGAAATTCAAATCCATCCCAAACAATCCAACAAACACACATGAAAAACAACAGAACTCTATTACAAATGAAAAAAGATAACTTAATTACTAACAATCTTTATTTCTATCTATGTAAAACTGATTCATGCACACCACAACTCTATGGCATTCCTAAACCACACAAACAGGACTGCCCCTATGACCCATACTGTCCACATATGATTCCTTCAACTGCAATCTTGGCAAACACATAGCCTGGGCTCTCACATCATATT
>NW_013784418.1:0-1339 GCF_000517525.1 Limulus polyphemus
AGAGTATAAGTGCTCTGCTGTCTAGAGAGGGTATAAGTGCTCCGCTGTCCAGAGAGAATATAAGTGCTCTGCTGCCCAAAGAGGGTATAAGTGCTCTGTTGTCCAGAGAGGGTATAAGTGCTCTGTTGCCCCCAGAGAGTGTATAAGTGCTCTGCTATCTAGAGGTGGTATAAGTGCTCTGTTGTCCAGAGAGGGTATAAGTGCTCTGTTGCCCAGAGAGGGTATAAGTGCTCTGCTGTCTAGAGATGGTATAAGTGCTCTGCTGTCTAGAGATGGTATAAGTGCTCTACAGTCTAGAGAGGGTATAAGACAAGATTATATGGGCTAAACCCCTTGCCTTTTTTTAAACGCTAAACACAATTCCCATTTGTTATTGTAGAATATAACAATTACAATATCGTTTTACAATTCCTAAAGCTGTTATTGTTTGTTTGAAAGTTCGCTCAAAGCTACACGAGGACTATCTGCGCTAGCCGTCCCTAGTTTTGGAGTGATAGACTAGAGGGAAGGTAACTAATAAACACCACCCACCTCCAACTCTTTGGCTACTCTTTATCAAACGAAGCGTGGGATTGACCGTCACAATATAACGAGCCCATTGCTGAAAGGGCAAGTACGTTCATGGTTGGGATTTGAACTCGTGACCCACAATTCCCGAGTTGAGAGCCCTAACCATCAGGTCATGCCAGGCCTTAGTAGATTTTTACTGTAATGTCTAGTACTTTATGTAAGATTGTTTATGATTGGTTATGGCTTTTCGCCCGTAATTAGCTTTTAGTTTACTCTTTATAACAATTAGTTATAACAGTGTTTTCCTTTGTTGATCGGTCTTGAACTTAGTGGTTATCGACCTAGAGTGCGAATCTAAGGGTCAAGACATGATGCCCTTGAGCACGCTTCACACACTTCCGGCTGTGAATGCGTGAAATTAAAGTAACAGTCAACCCCATTACTTGCTTCAAAAAAAAAAAAAAGTAACTCGCCAAAACTCTTGTGGTGGCGGATGCTGTTGGCTGACTGCTTATCTTTTGGTCAGAATTTCAAAATTAGGGACAACCGTATCTGAATCCTATGGTTCTCTAACCTGGCTGCTTAGTCCACTTGCGCATAAATTGCTACTACAGTGGACATTACAATTCATGAATACTGAGAAAAGGCAGTTCGCAATATTAGAAGTACAGAACAGTGTGAAGAATACCATGATGTCGTAAATGGTGTAGGAAAGGTTGTGGGCTACTGACAGTGTAGAAAGTCAAAATATTGTGTGTGTTTGGTGCTTGATTAAGGGCGATATACTGTGATCGTAACCACTTAATAACATTAAAAACTTGAAAGTACG
>NW_013784419.1:0-756 GCF_000517525.1 Limulus polyphemus
GTGTCTTCTTATTGATAGTACACAGTATTGTTAAATCTTATGTTTTCTTATTGACACTACAATGTATTGTTAAATCTTGTGTCTTCTTTTTGATAGTACACAGTATTGTTAAATCTTGCGTCTTCTTATTGACAGTACATAGTATTGTTAAATATTGTTTCTTCTTTTTGACAGTACACAGTATTGTTAAATATTTTTTCTTCTTATTGATTGTACACAGTATTGTTAAATCTTGTGTCTTCTTATTGACAGTACAAAGTATTGTTAAATCTTGTGTCTTCTTACTGACAGTACACATTATCGTTAAATCTTGTGTCTTCTTATTGACAGTACACAGTATTGTTAAATCTTTCTTCTTCTTATTGACAGTACACAGTATTGTTAAATCTTGTGTCTTCTTTTTGACAGTACATATTTTTGGTGTCTTCTTTATGAGAGTACACAGTATTGTTAAATCTTTTGTCTTCTTATTGAGACTACACAGTATTGTTAAATACTGTGTCTTCTTTTAGCTAGTACCCAGTATTGTTAAATCTTATGTCTTCTTATTGAAACTACACGGTATTGTTAAATCTTGTGTCTTCTTTTTGATATTACACAGTATTGTTTAATCTTCTGTCTTCTTATTGACAGTATACAGTGTTGTTAGATATTGTGCTTTCTTATTGACAGTACACAGTATTGTTAAATCTTGTTTCTACTTATTGACAGTTCACAGTATTGTTAAATCTTGTGTCTTCTTATTGATAGTACACA
>NW_013784420.1:0-2033 GCF_000517525.1 Limulus polyphemus
GTGTAACTCTAGTTACCGAATTTATAACCACCATACTCATATTTAGAATTATTTAGTACAACAACTCCACGAACACCTAGGTCTAACTCTAGTTACCGAATTTATAACCACCATACTCATCTTTAGCGTTATTTGGTACAACAACTCCACGAACACCTAGGTGTAACTATAGTTACCGAATTTATAACAACCATACTCATCTTTAGCCTTACTTGGTAAAACGACAACTCGAACACTTAGGTGTAACTCTAGTTTCCGAATTTATAACCACCATACTCATCTATAGCGTTATTTGGTACAACAACTCTACGAACACCTAGGTGTAACTCTAGTTACTGAATTTATAACCACCATACTCATCGTTAGCGTTATTTGGTAAAATCACTCCACAAACACCTATGTGTAACTTTAGTTACCGAATTTATAACAACCATACTCATCTTTAACGTTATTTGGTACATCAACTTCACGAACACCTAGATGTAACTCTAGTTACCGAATTTATAACCACCATACTCATCTTTAGCGTTATTTGGTAAAACCACTCCACGAACACCTAGGTGTAACTCTAGTTACCGAATTTATAACCACCATACTCATCTTTAGCCTTACTTGGTACAACTACACCTCGAATACTTAGGTTTAACTCTAGTTATGGTTATCAATTCGGAAAGATGAGTATGGGTGTTACACCTAGGTGTTTGTGGAGTTGTTGTACCAAATAACGCTAAAAACGAGTATGGTGGTTATAAATTCGGTAAATAGAGTTACATCTAGGTGTTCGTGGAGTTCTTGTACCAAATAACGCTAAAGATGAGTATGGTGGTTATCAATTCGGTAACTAGAGTTACACCTAAGTGTTCGAGGTGTAAGTGTACCAAGTAAGGCTACCAAATAACGCTAAAAAAGACTATGGTGGTTATAAATTCGGTAACTAGAGTTACACCTATTTGTTCATGGAGTAGTTGTACCAAGTAAGGCCAAATATGAGTATGGTGGTTATAAATTCGGTAACTACAACAACACCACGAACACCTAGGTGTAACTCTAGTTACCGAATTTGTAACCCCATACTCATCTTTAGCCTTACTTGGTACAACTACTCCATGAACACCTAGGTGTAACTATAGTTACCGAATTTATAACCACGATACTCATCGTTAGCGTTATTTGGTAAAACCACTCCACAAACACCTTGGTGTAACTTTCTGATGAGTATGGTTGTTATAAATTCGGTAATTTAACTTTATTTGGTACAACAACTTCACGAACACCTAGATGTAACTCTAGTTACCGAATTTATAACCACAATACTCATATTTAGCGTTATTTGGTACAACAACTCCACGAACACCTAGGTGTAACTATAGTTACCGAATTTGTAACCACCATACTCATCTTTAGCGTTATTTGGTACAACAACTCTACGAACACCAAGGTGTAACTATAATTACCGAATTTATAACCACCATACTCATCGTTAGCGTTATTTGGTAAAACCTCTCCACAAACACCTAGGTGTAACTATAGTTACCGAATTTATAACCACCATACTCATATTTAGAATTATTTAGTACAACAACTCCATGAACACCTAGGTGTAACTCTAGTTACCGAATTTGTAACCACCATAATCATTATTAGCCTTACTTGGTACAACTACACCTTGAACAATTAGGTGTAACTCTAGTTACCGAATTGATAACCACCATACTCATCTTTAGGCTTACTTGGTACAACTACTCCACGAACAACTAGGTGTAACTCTAGTTACAAAATTTATAACCACCATACTCATCTTTAGCCTAACTTGGTACAACTACTCCATGAACACCTAGGTGTAACTATAGTTACCGAATTTATAACCACCATACTCATCTTTAGCGTTATTTGGTACAACTACTCCATGAACACCTAGGTGTAACTATAGTTATCGAATTTATAACCACCATACTCATCGTTAGCGTTATTTGGTACAACAACTCCACAAACACCTAAGTGTAACTATAGTTACCGAATGTGTAACCCCCATA
>NW_013784421.1:0-652 GCF_000517525.1 Limulus polyphemus
CCCACAAGTCTAATAATAATAAACTAAAGCCAATCATGCAGTGAAATGTCAACATTCTTGAATTAGGATGAATAATTTGTTTCTTGCTTGTTTAATTTGGCGTAAAGCTACCCGCTAATTCTGAAGTGATAAACTAGACTCTAGAGTCTAGAAGGAAGGCAGATAGTCAACAGCACTCAACTGCCAACTCATAGACTACTCTTAACAATTAAAATACTTGTTTTTCTAATTATTTATTTTAATCATTGCACGAGTTCCGATCATTCATACAAGTTTGCATTTACTGTATCTTTATCAACTAGAGTACTACTTTATCAAAATATTTAGTGTATACTAGACAACCCGTGACCCGTTGGGTCACCCACTATTCAGAGGTTATGAATAATTCAAGCTAATTTCAATCTTGTACCGAAATGAAGGTTTATTTTGAGATAATTTAATTAAATATTTCAATCCATTCATGTTATTCATAATTCAAGAAAGGATAGTTGATTGTTGATCGGGAGTAAAAGTAAAGACCATTTCATTTTTCAAAAAAGTGAAGTCGGGGTTTTCAGGTATTGTGATGAATTAGTTCATTATGTTGTGGTCTTTCCTCTTGAACATTCTACAAATAAGAAACAGTAACACTTTATTTTTCTTCGAATTACCT
>NW_013784422.1:0-786 GCF_000517525.1 Limulus polyphemus
GAGATCTGAATCAGAGACAAAATTTTATCTAAATTATAATTTAAATAATTGAATTTATATTGATCAGTGCCAACAGGATTTGATCATGTCAGATTATCAAGATTTTCTTATATCACCTTCCCTAGAACAACTAGAAAAATATAACAAAAATGAATTGCTTGAACTCACCAAAGTTTTAGAACTAGAAGTTAAAAGATCAATGAGAAAAAATGAACTAAAAAAGCGTATTATTGAAATACTAGTCGATGATGATTTGTTGCCTGAGGAAGCATTAGGGGAATACTCTAGTGTATCCACTAGCCAATCAGGGTTGAGTGATAAAAATAGATTAGAGATTCACCTAAAACTCAAACAAATCGAGTTTGAACATTCTCTCGAATGAGAAAAAATGAACTAAAAGTTTTCAAGTTTAATAAATGTATTTACGACGTAGGGGTTAAACCTCTAGATAATGCTATATTCTTTAACTAGTTGAAAACAGTTTGTAAGTCTTCTTTGTGGGTACAAAGTTGTATAGCACGATTAACGTAGATGAAGTGGGAGATATTTTTTATGAGGGGTGGTGACTAAATCTTTTGTTTGGGCCATGTTGACAGCATGGGTTTTCCTGTATATACTGGTGATCACTTTATTGTGTTCTCTTTCCGTTAACTGACCCGGCATGACCAGGTGGTTAGGGCACTCGACTCATAATCTGAGGGTCGCGGGTTCGAATCCCCGTCCCACCAAACATGCTCGCCCTTTCAACCGTGGGGGCATTAATAAAAGCGTAGCCCAAGAATTGGC
>NW_013784423.1:0-654 GCF_000517525.1 Limulus polyphemus
AAATCTTGTGTCTTCTTACTGAGAGTACCGAGTATTGTTAAATCTTGTGTCTTCTTATTGACAGTACACAGTATTGTTAAATCGTGTGTCTTCTTATTGACAGTTCACAGTATCGTTAAATCTTGTGTCTTCTTATTGAAAGTACCCAGTATTGTTAAATCTTGCGTCTTCTTATTGACAGTACACAGTATCGTTAAATCTTGTGTCTTCTTATTGAAAGTACACAGTATAGTTAAATCTTGTGTCTTCTTATTGATAGTACACAGTATCGTTAAATCTTGTGTCTTCTTATTGACAGTACACAGTATTGTTAAATCTTGTGTCTTCTTACTGAGAGTACACAGTATAGTTAAATCTTGGTCTTCTTATTGACAGTACACAGTATCGTTAAATCTTGGTCTTCTTATTGACAGTACACAGTATCGTTAAATCTTGGTCTTCTTATTGACAGTACACAGTATCGTTAAATCTTGTGTCTTCTTATTGACAGTACACAGTATCGTTAAATCTTGTGTCTTCTTATTGAAAGTACCGAGTATTGTTAAATCTTGCGTCTTCTTATTGACAGTACACAGTATCGTTTAATCTTGTGTCTTCTTAGTGATAGTACACAGTATCGTTATATCTTGTGTCTTCTTATTGACAGTACACAGT
>NW_013784424.1:0-654 GCF_000517525.1 Limulus polyphemus
ATAATCTTGTAGAATGTCCTGTCACACCATAAAGGTTCTGTATGGCTTCTGGTACTCCTTCGTGATTTAACACCTTGATGCTCACAAGGGTTTGCTGAGAGGCAGAGTCTATGACAAAGTTGCACCTTTGGCCATCCAGCTTTCCTGTCACATAGACACTGTGTGTGCTTGGCATTTTACACCTAGAGGTTGGGACTTTCATGATGGGGGTTGGTGGACGTCGCTGGACACCAACCACTACTGGTCTCCTTGAGGCCGACTTATTGGTAATATTACTCCTACACTGGCTCCTCAAATGTCCGTGCTTCCCACAGTTCCAACAACCTTTCTTGGTAGCAGCCTTTACTGCTGTGTCGTCTCCCCTGTGTTGAAGTTGCCAGCATTGAGCTCTCTTGTGCCCAGGTTTATTACAGTGCCAGCAAAGTCTCTCAAACTTCTCTGAAAGCTGACCTTTTCTGGCCTTGAATCCAGATGACTGTACCAACCTTGGTACCTCTGTGCTGGACTTAACGTAGGATTCAAATTCGAGAGCTCTAGCCATTGCATCCTGCATGGTAGAGGGGTGTGCTTGCTTCACTTGTATCTTAAGTTGTGGACTGTCCAAGGAATCTACGAACTGATCCCTCAGCAACAACTTGAGGAGATCGGGTGGTG
>NW_013784425.1:0-1278 GCF_000517525.1 Limulus polyphemus
GTTTGTTTGTAATTAAGCACAAAGCTACACAATGGGCTATCTGTGCTCTGCCCACCACGGGTATCGAAACCCGGATTCTAGCGTTATAAGTCCACAGACATACCGCTGTGCCACTGGGGGGCGCTGTATAATAGATAATCATATCTTATATCGCCTTACTATTTGCGGTAGTTCTAAAAATTGAAACATCGTGACAAAAATGTGTTAATCTATACATTTATCTGGAAATCAAAGCATTGTCGTGGTAGAATAGCCATTCTGGATTTTTGTCGTTATCAATAATTTGTATTCAATTAATCAAGAAAAACAATTAACTATTTCGCTCAGAATAATAACATTTTTATTATAGCGCCCCCTAGCGACCGAGCGGTAAGTCTGGATTATTATAACTCTAAAAAACTGGGTTTCATTATCAGAGGACGATTCTCGAACTACCTACTTTTGATAAGGACTACAGGGACTGTAGTTTACGATAGTTTTTAAAACTAACTTTCTCAAGATAATGTTTAACAGAAACTCAAGTTTACTCCGAAAGCAAATTATGTCCTTTGAAACTTTTAATGGTTGTTAGGGAAAGTTACAATCCAATGTTATTATAATAAAAAAAGGCTTAAATATTTAGTTTTAAGTAGTAGTTTCGTATGGTGTTTCTATCGGGGAGTGGGATTGACGTCCCAGTTCGGACTCCGGGCGAGCATGTTTCGGTATGGCGGGGATTTGAACCCTCGTCCCTCAGATTGCGAGTCGAGTGCCCTAACCACCTGATCATGCCGGGCCTACTTTTAAATATTATACAGAAACCAAATGTATTTCTTTATTTTTTTTTCATGAATGGTATTATATTTTGTATAAAATGAGCATTTTATTTGTCTTTGTGTTGGTCAGCGTAACGGCAACGCCTAAAACTTTTAAGTCCATTAATATACGAGTTAGAACGAGTGATTCAGAACTGTAGAAGTGTATTTAGAATACCAAAAACTTGGAAAATGAAATCCCGTGGGAAAGACAAAGTGTGATCCGTGTTATTTCATTTATTTTATTCATATCAATGCCTTTCTCAATCACCGAAATAAATATAATTATTGTAGGGGTAATGAAAAAAAACAAACTTCGAGTTAACCAAATCATTAATTTTGTATTGACAAAATATATTGTTACGTCTCCGTTCGTTAGTTAATTTTCCGCAAATTCGTTCAGACGAAACTTTAGCGACACAAGTCCTTTCTTAAATAAAACTGGTTTATTCTTTCTGAATATAACTTTGCGATACACTTAATT
>NW_013784426.1:0-652 GCF_000517525.1 Limulus polyphemus
TTCCCTGAAACCGATCACTTCTGTTAGGGAAGCTGGAAGAAATAGAATTGTACGGCACATTTTGGAGTGTTTCAGACAGATAAGACCGCTTTCCTACATGCTGAGACACCAGAAAGTCATGTGATCAAGGTTGATTTAAAACGCCAACACCAACTGATCACCAAGCTTGACAAATGGTTTATTTTCTGTGCCATAGAAGCTACTATTTCTCTACCAAAACACTTATGAAAGAGTACACAGATACGTAAAAAGGGCATTAGAATATTATTAATTTTGTAATGAAGAATGCTAAAAGGTTAAACTATTTCAAGATTATCAATATAGCAATTCGTTAGAGACATCCGTTTCTACATTTGATCTACTAGTAGATATGTGGCACCCAACATCTTAAAATAATTATTAGCTCTCCTTTAACAAGTCCCTATAACAAAACGAAAAGTCAAATAAGAAACAAGTAAATACAAACATTTCCAGTAGATTATAGTGCCAAGTAAATACAAACATTTCCAGTAAATTGTGGTGCCAAGTGAATACAAACATTTCCAGTAGATTATGGTGCCAAGTAAATACAAACATTTCTAGTAGATTATAGTGCCAAGTAAATAGAAACATTTCCAGTAGATTATGGTGCCAAGTAAATACAAGCATTTCC
>NW_013784427.1:0-654 GCF_000517525.1 Limulus polyphemus
GTGTGACGGGGATTCGAACCCCCGACCCTCAGATTGCGAGTCGAGCGCCCTAACCACTTGACCATGCCGGGCCTTATGCTAAAGAATTGTGAAAAATTGTTACAATAAAAAAACACGTGAATATTATTGACGTATTTACAGACATTATTATCAAAAATGGATTTTACTGGAAACAAGCAGAGGCCAGCTTTTTTTTAAAATACCCTCCATGTGGCTCAGCGATGACGCTAAAAATCAGGTTTCGATACCCGTAGTGTATAGAGCACAGATTGCCCATTATGGTGTTTTATGTTTAACAACAACCAAACTAATTTCTGCTTTTTGTTTTAATGTTTGTTTTTACATGTAAAGAGAACAAAACATTTGATTGTAGATACTAGATGCAACAGTAAAGAAAAGAAAAACTGGGTTAACAATTTTGAACTTTTATTTTGTTTATTATCTTAGACTTCTTTTGTCACATACGATATGTACATATCAAAAACAAAAATAAACCTATGAAAATAAAGAAGTTTCCACGAAGCTTCACGGGGGCTATCTGCTCTAGTCGTCCCTAATTTAGCAGTGTAAAACTAGAGGGAAGGCAGCTAGTCATTACCACCCACCGCCAACTCTTGGACTACTCTTTTACCAACGAATAATGGGATTGACCGT
>NW_013784428.1:0-655 GCF_000517525.1 Limulus polyphemus
GGTTTTTATTAATTATGTATACATTCATATGTTAAGGAACTACTTTATTCAGTCTTTTTCACACATTGTACAACTATAAGGATTCTCCTTCTTTTTCCCAAGCAGATAATACAGTTTTTCCTCAGTGTGTGTACTTTCATGTATTTTTAAAGCACTCTTTGTTACAATCTGTACAGTTGTAATGTTTCTCACCACTGTGTATTCTTTCATCTACTTTTAAAATATCCTTTTCTCTAAACCGTTTCTCACACACTATATAACTGTAAAGTTTTTCTCCAGCATGTATTCTTTCATGTATTTTTATTGACTCTTTCTTCCAAACTGTTTTTCACACACTGTGCAACTACCATTAGTCAATACCAAACATTGTTTATCTAACCATTAGCCAATACAAAATATTGCTTATCTAACTACTAGCCACTACCAAACATTGTTTATCTAACCATTAGCCAATACAAAACATTGTTTATCTAACCATTAGCCAATACGAGACATCGTTCATCGAACCATTATCCAATACGAAACATTGTTTATCTAACCATTAGCCAATACCAAACATTATTCATCTAACGTTTTTATCTAACCATTAACCAATACCGAACACTGTCAGTAGACATTTGATGGTGGAACCCGTAAAGCATGAAGAAGTTAGTAG
>NW_013784429.1:0-1200 GCF_000517525.1 Limulus polyphemus
ATTGTTTTTCATTAATGGGATTTTTTTAGAAAAACTCTTGATGTTTATTTCATGGCCTGGCATGGTCAGGTGGTTAGGGCGCTCGACTCGCAATCCGAGGGTGGTGGGTTCGAGTCCCCGTCCCTCTAAACATGCTCACCCTTTCAGCCGTGGGGGCGTTATAATGTGAAGGTCAATCCCACTATTCATTGGTAAAAGAGTAGCCCAAGAGTTGGCGGTGGGAGGTGATGGCTAGCTGCCTTCCCTCTAGTCTTACACTGCTAACTTAGAGACGGCTAGTGCAGATAGCCCTCGGGTAGTTTTGCGCGAAATTCAAAAACAAATATTATAACATTTTCTAGTAGACTTGTTCTCAATGGCATGGTTCAAATTATCACTTGTCTTTGTTTAGTTAAAACTTATCTTTATTTTCCAAAATGTTCAGGTATTTCTCTTAATTTATGAGTTGACAGCTATTGAACAAAATTTGCTCTTCGTTTCGTATACTCTTACAAGTATTTATTACTGTTACTGTGGGTTGACTATGCATACGCTAGGACAAGGTTTCCCAAATTGGAGGCGGCAGAAAAGTGTTGAAAGAAGTGGGGTGTAGCAAATATACAATACTGTTAAAGTACTCAGTATCTATAAAATCATTTTTAGGGGGGGGGGCAAAAGTAAAAATGCAGAATGTTTTATCGGATGCCTTGTGCTGATACGTTTAGGGAACCCCTGATCTATGTACCTACTATGCATACGTTCACGCCAAATTATTACCTAACTATATCACGCAATTAGAACAGAAATAACTGCTGTCTTTCATATATCATGAATTAATGATTCGACTAAAATTTACGCCTAAACCTATAAAAGACCTATCTGCGCATAGCCGTACCAAGTTTTGAACTGATAGTCAAGAGGAAAGAGAGCTAATTAGTAGAACCTACTGCAAAATCTTCGACTGCTCTTGTATTATAGAGTAATGGAATTTCACCGTCAATCTTAAAGTGCACGTTCATGTGGCAACGGAACGTGACCCATGAGCCTTTGAATTCACACTCTGGAAATGCTAACTCATAGATCACGTCCGGTCAATTATATTAATACTTACAGTTGAACAAGAATGAACATCACGAGTCCTATATAGGCGTTAAAAACAATTTAAAAACAATAATTTTGTTTAATGTTTTATTTGTTTGAAATTTCGCGCAACGCCGTCTA
>NW_013784430.1:0-1026 GCF_000517525.1 Limulus polyphemus
GAATTAGTTGGTATTAGTTCATAATGTTAAAACTGTGTTTTAGATGTACACTAGTTACATTAGCTAACAAAATACCAGTAAACCTTCCCTGAATTAGTTTGTATTAGTTCATAATGTTAAAACTGTGTTTTAGATGTACACTAGTTACATTAGCTAACAAAAATACCAGTAAACCTTCCCTGAATTAGCTTATATCAGCTAATCATGTTAAAACTGTGTTTTAGACATACACAAAATAGGTTTGAAACATTTATGAAAAGCCACAACTCACTGTATTTTGCTGAAGTACAGACTTTACTACTAAGAAAAACTTGAGTTATAATACTCTTGTCAACATCTTTATTCCAGTAAATACATCCACACAACTTACTGTTTACTTTGCTATGCCCTACTTTAAACTTCAGTGTGTTTACACAGAAATGCTATTCTTCTTACCCATGTTTTCCAAAGAGAGAGACTGTGGTGCCACCTACTGGAACAGCTTTACGGGGTCCATACACATCCCATACTGTACAAGCTAGCAGGGCATCACGTGGTAAATCACTAAACTTTACTGGTAAAGCCAACCATTCATTCCAACTGTAGAATAATAACAAAAAAAAACTGATTCTAGGGTACACTTTGACCACCCATTATCACACTTCAAAAGGCAAACAGATAAGAAACTACTACAGCATTGAATCTGGGTTCTTTCCAGTAAAACAAATCTATACTGATTAGTCATTATCTCAGCTGCTAAAGTTCAACAAACAGTGTTCTATACTAAACTGTAAGTCCTGCCTCAGCTTTTAATTGTCTGTTGAGTCATTACATCAGTTGGTAAAGGTTAACATACTGTGTTCTTTACCAAGTTGCAAGTCCTGCCTCAGCTTATAATTGTCTGTTCAGTTGATAAAGTTTAACAAACTGTGTTTCTCACCAAGTTGTAAGTCCTACCTCAGCTTTTAATTGTCTGTTGAGTCAATACATCAGTTGGTAAAGTTTAACATACTGTGTTCTGTACTAAACTGTAAGTCCTACCTCAGT
>NW_013784431.1:0-654 GCF_000517525.1 Limulus polyphemus
GGTGTCCATGCTTAGAGTAGGTAATATTATCACAGTATATTCCAGTATGAAGAATAAAATCTTTGTTACTTAAGTAACTTATGCATTCACAGTACACAGTCTTGATTGTTTTGTGTCATTCAACAAGCTTAACCTAAACATTTTGTGATGTGTAGACATATTTCATATTTTGGTTACAATATTATGTTGAGTATTTTAGTTTGATTAAACACCTTTTTTTTTTTTTACAATCTTATTTGTGGGTTCCAGAAAAGTTTGGTTTGTTAAGAATTTTGTGCAAAGCTACACAAGGGCTATTTGCAATAGCTGTCCCTAATTTAGCAGTGAAAGACTAGAGAGAAGGCAGCTAGTCATCACCGACAACTCTTAAGCTACTCTTGTTACCAACGAATAGTGGGATTGACCATCACATTATAATGCCCCCATAGCTGAAAGGGCAAGCGTGCTGGTGGGACGGGGATTCAAACCTGCAACTCGCAGATTGCGAGTTGAGTACCCTAACCACCTGGACATGCCGGGGCGTTCCAGAAAAGAAAAAAAAAAGTGTTGAATTTCTATAAAATTTGTTTCTGGTATATTGTTTTTCCATTGTTAATTTCATATAATTTAATGCTAAAATATTTTTATGTTGGTTTACACCGATATCACCATAAT
>NW_013784432.1:0-863 GCF_000517525.1 Limulus polyphemus
ATTGCAGGCGTCTTCATAGGGCCCTCTATTGTAAATCTTTTGTTACGAGCTTACATCCATTGCAGGCGTCTTCATAGGGCCCTCTATTGTAAATTTTGTTACGAGCTTGACATCCATTGCAGGCGTCTTTATAGGGCCCTCTATTGTAAATCTTTTGTTACGAGCTTGACATCCATTGCAGGCGTCTTTATAGGCCTTTTTTGTAAATCTTTTGTTACGAGCTTGACATCCATTGCAGGCGTCTTTATAGGGCCCTCTATTGTAAATCTTTTGTTACGAGCTTGACATCCATTGCAGGCGTCTTTATAGGGCCCTCAATTCTAAATCTTTTGTTACGAGCTTGACATCCATTTTCCTTCTTCTTACAAGTTCCTTATTGCCGACTCAAGTTCCTGGCGTGTCCCTCTGTTACAGCCTAAGTTCGTGGTTCAAAACCTTGTCAACTATTTCATCGGTAAGTCAAAAAGTATCCAGAATAAAATAAAATGCTGTGAGATGCAGAAATATATAACATATTTCTGGGGAAATTCTGTCCACTCAAGGTTGATACCTTAACTAGTGCCCTCCAGTGGCACAGCGGTATGTCTGCGGACTTACAACGCTAGAAACCGGGTTTCGATACCCGTGGTGGGCAGATCACAGATAGCCCATTGTGTAGGTTTGTGCTTAATTACAAACAAACAAACAAAACCTTTACTAGTGCCCTCCAGTGGCACAACGGTATGTCTGCGGACTTACAACGCTAGAAACCGGGTTTCGATACCCGTGGTGGGCAGAGCACAAATAGCCCATTGTGTAGGTTTGTGCTTAATTACAAACAAACAAACAAAACCTTTACTAGTGCCCTCCAGTGGCACAACGGT
>NW_013784433.1:0-652 GCF_000517525.1 Limulus polyphemus
ATAATATATATATATATGTATATACACAGCGTGGTCACAAGTAAATAGACACCACCTTTCCAGAAAAAATGAAAATTTTCAGTCATATTCACATGAATTGATATATTTATAATTTTATTATTATCTAGTAGATCTTCCTTTTGCTTCGTGGAGTTCGTTGATCCTTTAGGGCATCGTGAGAATCATCTCGTCAATTTTAGATAGTGGAATTTTCGCCCACTCTTGCTTCAAAACTTGGAGTAGATCGCTCTTCGAAGTTGGTTTTTTGTTGTTGTTTCTTGACTTGCCGGTCGAGTATGGCGCAGAGGTTTTCGATGGGGTTCATGTCAGGAGATTGGCTCGGTCAGGGCAACTTCTGGATACCATTTTCTTCCTGCCACTTTTGGGTATTTCTAGCAGTGTGACACGGTGCTCCATCTTCCTGGAACAACGTTGTGTTCTTGTCTACGAAACCCGAGGAATAAAGTGGCAAGAGTCCTTCCTCCAATATTTCGAAACCATCACGCTGAAACCACCATGCTTCACAGTTGGCTGCAATCTGTTGAGCCAAAACTCTTGGTGAGGCATTCTCCAGACCCATATCCTTCCACTGTCCGAAAATTGAGCGAATCTTGATTCATCTGAGAACAATACGGTCTTCCAAAAGTCCAGA
>NW_013784434.1:0-652 GCF_000517525.1 Limulus polyphemus
AAATACCTTCCATAACTCCCTTAAAACGAATAGTAGGGAATGTGAAACTCTGAATGTAACTGCGTAACGATAAAGTGTACCTACATACCAAATTTGGCGAAGAACCATCAATTCAGGACCCTCTGTTAACAACAAATCGAGAAACAATCGTTAACAAAAAGCTTCACTGCAGTACACATACGTTTTAATGGAAGCCAATAAAAGAGTAACATAAAACGACCACAAAATTTGTAAAACTAAAACTAGAAATCTAGTGTTTTGTATCTAATTTCGCAAGGTTGACGTGAACCTTCATTAAAAAATTCAAAAAGATTCGTCTAAATGGGACAAAGTACTGGTAAAAATCGCAAAACCTGCCATAACTCCCTTAAAACGCATTGTAGGAAGGTGAAACTTCGCATGATACTGTGGAACGAACTAGTGAATATACAAATCAAATTTGGTTAAGATCCGTCAATCTAGAACCCTCTGATGGCAAGAAATCTATAACAGAGCAATATCAAAAAGACTTCACTGCAGTACACATACTCTTTCAGAAAGCCCATAGAGTAGTAACAAAATGGACCAGAAAAGTCGCAGAAATGATAATACAAAACTAGAATTTTGCATGTAAATACGCAAGTACGCAACGAACGTTCATAACAAAATTACG
>NW_013784435.1:0-653 GCF_000517525.1 Limulus polyphemus
CCCCCCCACACTTTCCTTTGGTACATTTACAAACACGGGAAGGACAAAACACTTTAAACCAATGTAATCTGATTTATGTTTACTGCAGCTCAACATTATATTATGACCTGTAACCCGCGCCAGCTGCTCCAATCCTTTATACTCCACGTGCTCAACAGTTGTACCCCCACCACCTCAATTATAGCACACAAGATCTCCAAATAGTTTAAGAAAATAATAAAAACATCTCAACTCGTAGATCCAAATCAGCTCCCCAGTTCTCTGCACTATACCCACGATCATCACCATATTAGAACCCGACTCAGCTCCCCAGTTCTCTACCCACGATCATCACCATATTAGAACCCGACTCAGCTCCCCAGTTCTTTAAATCATGCCAGCCCGTCACTAATTATTTAACCGAGATATTACTTCACTCTATAACTTAAAATCTGAGAAATACAACACTTGTGAAACTTTGTCTTTGATCAAATTGCGACAACAACACTTGTGAAACTTTGTCTTTGATCAAATTGCGACAACTTTTTTTTATCGTGCTGTACGATCGCTATGGTAGACCAAGACTAGAATAGCTAGTACTATCATTCAATTAAAGTTTGTTTGTTTGTTTTTGATTATGCACAAAGCTACACAAGGGCTATCTGTGCTCTGCC
>NW_013784436.1:0-653 GCF_000517525.1 Limulus polyphemus
TAACGAACACCATCAAATAAAATCAATGCAGGGGTTATGTATGAAGTTCCTAAAATTCATAATGATAGATGTCTGGTTAGATCGGTAGTGTCTGACATAGACACTGTTACGTATTAGAATTTCAAATGGTCTAAAATTGAGTTAAGTGATAATTTAGATTTAGTAGTTAAATTGTATTTTGGATTTAGCAGTTAAATAAAAGCCGATATATAGTCAGTCTATGATATTTGCCAACAAGATTGATACACATAATTTTCTTTTTTTAACACAAATACGTTTTAAAATACACACAACAATACAATTTACAATAAGAGTTATTACAAATAGTTGTTACAAACAATGATTTATAAACAAAAGTTTCATAAACTTACAAGCAATGTAAAGTCTTCTTTTTAGTCTGAAACTTCTTCGATATCTTATTGAGGGTTCACGATGAGCGAGTTGATTATGAGTTCACATACGTATAATTCACTTAACGGGAATCTAGCTAGCATTATCCTTCATTATTTACCAGCCACACACGCCGAGTTTTCCACCGGTGACGTTAGGTAATATTTTCGTAAAAATACCAATGTCCCATGAGAATTCACTGAAGTTAAATGGTTTGTAATGTTCGAACTTTGTAAATGCTCCTGGTCAAATATCTGATGTTT
>NW_013784437.1:0-651 GCF_000517525.1 Limulus polyphemus
TATATATATTTGAGTAATGAAAAATTATAAATTACTACGTGAACACCATAGAATTCCACTATAATTTATAAAGCTTAGTAACTAAGATGTATTTTAGTCTAAAGAATACAAAATTTTCGAGCAGGCTAAACACACACACTACCTCGTTTAAATATTGGTTCAAAAGAAAGGAATGGTGCCAAGTCCGTTAAAATGGCTGAGAAAGCCACAAGAGGGACATTCTGAGTTTCTGCTTGGTTATTCATGTCATATATAGAAGTAAGTGTATATAAGGGAACATTTCCAAAAATGGAAAGAGGTGGGCGACTGCCACTGTATTTGATTTGTTACATGAGCAATATCTTAAATTGAAAAGATAGACACACAAAAATCAATGTCTATCTGTGTTTTGTTTTTTATTTGCTTTTAAATTAAGAAATTCAGTAATACATAGTACTGAAACTTGAATTATAATCTACAGTTTGATACCAAACTTATTGACATAAATATTAGTTCAATAAAATTTTGAATGTGAATCAACAAACGAGATGACATGGCCTTTCACCCATGACCCGTCTCAAAATGGTTAAAAACTCTTAAACCACCCATGACCCGTCTCAAAAGGGTTAAAAACTCTTAAACCCATATATATATATATATATATATATATAT
>NW_013784438.1:0-653 GCF_000517525.1 Limulus polyphemus
TATATATATATATATATATATCTGTGTCAGTATAAGATACTTGTACCTGATGATGACAAATCCTTGTCGAAACATTGTACATTTGCTGTTATGTTAAACTTATATTAAAGTTTTTTCTTTATTACCCATTCAAGCCATCTCCAGCCATTATTAGTCTCAAAGTGGGTTCTTCATCATTGAATTATGAAAGAAAAGGTGTTCATAATACATGAATTAAATAGAACAAACACACATTACAAGCTCCACAATGACAATGGAAGTTGGATACAATAACAGAACATTGGATGGGATTTACACAATAAACCACTGGGTGGATCATCTGGGGTTGTTAGATTCACATAGAACAAAACTGTTCCTTAAACAGCACCGCAGTCCTGAAGTCTTTGATACATTTCAAAGATACAACTATCCTGCTATTCATAACATGTACTTAAATAATTGAATTGAGGAACATTTCATGTGTTGTTTAAAATTCTTGTCCAAGTATATAATTTAATTATATCTATATTACTAATTTAGATACATGTAGTTTTGATTTGGTTTCATAACATACCCTCACAATAACACAGAAATATGTATCCTGCTATGAGAAAGTAAATACTATGGTTAATATAGGACCAAAGGCAAATAGTAGATATTTGAGAATGAGTATA
>NW_013784439.1:0-654 GCF_000517525.1 Limulus polyphemus
ATACGAAATCCATTTTCTTTGACAGTATAACCACTAATGATGTATATTACTGTTATGGAATATGAAGTACTGAATAATACGAAATCAATTTTCTTTGACAGTATAACCAATAATGATGTATATTATTGTTGTGGAATATGAAGTACTGAATAATACGAAATCCATTTTCTTTGACAGTATAACCACTAATGATGTATATTACTGTTGTGGAATATGAAGTACTGAATAATACGAAATCCATTTTCTTTGACAGTATAACCACTAATGATGTATATTACTGTTGTGGAATATGAAGTACTGAATAATAGGAAATTTATTGTCTTTGACAGTATAACCAATAATGATGTATATTACTGTTATGGAATATGAAGTACAGAACAATAGGAAATCCATTTTATCTGACACTATAACCAATAATGATGTGTATTACTGTTGTGGAATATGAAGTACTGAATAATAGGAAATTTATTTATTAGTTTATTAGTATGCTCGCAGTCACTGTATTGCTTATAAATTATATATTAATTCTTACTCAAACTTTTTGTTTTTTGTTGAGTTCAGCGGTAAGTCTGAAGGCTTATAACGCTACAAATTTGGTTTCGATACCTCTGGTTGGCACAGCACAGGTAGCCCATTGTATAACTTGGAACTTAA
>NW_013784440.1:0-653 GCF_000517525.1 Limulus polyphemus
ATAGTTTCTCATGTTTATATAGGGGAGATATTTTGAGAATTTTCGAATAAACGTTTGAGACATGGAAGCAAATTAATTTAAATTTTTGGGCTGTGTAACAAATACATTTAATACATGTTAGGCATTTTGATTGAAATATTTTTTTTTTAAGAAAACGTGTGTAAAAATTTTTGGAGTAACAAAACTAGTCTTAGTAACTGTATAATTCTTTCACACTTGAATTCCATTCTCCACCAGGATGCGCTACAATATTTGAAGACGTCATATTTTTCCCACATTGTTGCATAAATATTGGGCGATAATATAAATATTAAGTTAGTTTGATTTCGAGAACAAAATTTATGCAAAAAAAAAAAAGAACGTTTTATTTATTTATCTTGTAAAGTATATTTTATCTAGCAAGTGAAACCAGTTCGTCAAGCATTATCAAAACATTACATGACCATACAGAAAGCTATGCTTTGGGTTGGAACTTTTTAGAATGGACGGCAACTGACGACGTTTCGAAAGTCTTCCGCTTGAATACGAAAGGCGGAAGACTTTCGAAACGTCATCCTCTACACTTGTGTCTCTACAAGAGGCAGTTGCTACAACGTTTCTACCTGAATACTCTGCCTAAGCAATCTATCAAAGAATGCTTTGGGTTGTTGTTC
>NW_013784441.1:0-652 GCF_000517525.1 Limulus polyphemus
TGAAAAAAGAGAGTTAGGATGGATTTGATTGAGGTGTTTCAGATTATAAAGTGAACTGATAATGTTTATACATCATACATTTTCATATTTAACAGTGAGAATAGTAGGACTATGGAACACAAGTACATATTTTTGCTAGGTAGGAGTCATCTTCAGCTAAGACAGTTCCATTTTTCTAACAGCATGATTGCCCTTTGAATTGGCTTTCTTCGGATGTTGTAGAGGTAGTATATTTAAGGGAGTTTAAGAAAAAGCTTGGTAAGTATGTGAATGATAAGGGCTGGCTTTAAGATTTTTAAAATTATTTTAATTTAGTTTAGAGGATGGAACAGCCGAGATGGACCATTAGGTTCCATGTCGTCACAAAACGTTATGTAATGTTATGTTATATAATTAGATTAATTTTTTTAAAGAAGGAAAAAAATAAGTAAATGAACATGAGAGAAACAAAAAACCGCAGCCACAAAACAAACATTCAAAACCAGGATACAAATCATAGGGTGGGTAATTATGTAACGTGTCCTAGTTCTTTTTTTTTTAGTACCAGCGAAAGTAAGACCCAAATTGCGTTGGGGATACCCTGTCTACTTGGTTTAAACTCAATTTCGCCAGTCTCACATACACAGCGTGGTCACAAGTAAATAGACACCAC
>NW_013784442.1:0-652 GCF_000517525.1 Limulus polyphemus
CTATTTGAATAAAGCAAGGGGAAAAGTTTCAATTTCTATTGAGGCTTCTATTTTCGTTCATAACATGTATACTTTCTTTTGTAAACAGTTCGTGACCATTACAATCAGTAGTTAGAATTAAAAAGTCTTCTATGGAAATGGGGTGTGATTATGACGTTTCCTTGTGAAACTATATAGCAGAGTTAGGTGGAGTTTGAAGTTTAAGTCCAGTTCTGTTAGAAACTCCTATGTGTACCAAGGTACGTATTTGTAAATGGTGAGAATCTTGGAATCGGCATGAAAAATCACATTCATGGACCATAAATTCATGATTCTGTGGACAAATGATGGAAAGCGGAAACAATGGTGTTTTTTTCAGATTATTATTTGGTGTTTTATAACTACCACAACAATATCAATTCAACAATGAAACGTCATTCGTTCACTATAGTTTAAGTCAGTTGTTTATTGTTCTACCGACTACTGGCTGAAACTCGTTGTATCATAGATTTATACCAGAAAGATCATCTTGAATAAATAAATCAAAATTTGCGAAGTAATTTTTATGTTTCTTTGTACGCTATGTGCTTAAGCTTTCCAACGAGTATTTTAACTTGGATAATAATATGTATTCGCTAGTTCAAATATGTCAAACAACAATAGGTAATATTTA
>NW_013784443.1:0-653 GCF_000517525.1 Limulus polyphemus
AACCAACAACCCAGCCCAGTAATATTGTAACCAATAGCCCAGCCCAGTGATATTGTAACCAACTGCCCAGCCCAGTAATGTTGTAACCAACTGCCCAGCCATGCAAGTCCTTTGTATGGAGTTTGTTGCATACAAATTTGCAGGAGTTTTGTAGGAACTCGATCTTCGTAAGTTACACAAGTATTTATTTACCTTAGTATGAGGATAAAGTGATCAAGACATCGAAATTCCAGAAATGACCAAACGGCAAAATGACTTATCACGGAAAAAGTCTGAAACTTTGAAAAAGAAACGTCAGGATGCAAGTTAGAGAAAGAAAGAGACAGGCTTGCTCACCAGGGTATGAGGCAAGATCCAGTGAGTAGAACCCAGGAACAAACCCGAAATACAGAAGCACATCAAACTGCTCACCAAGATACAGTTAGAAGAAATTGAGTGACAGAAAGGTACAATGTTCAGTTCGTCAATATTCTGACCGAACAACCGCTCGTAGTGCCGAGTTTCTGCTAGTGTTTATTATGTATGCTAACCCTAAAAGTTATATGGCTAATGACACTTTTAATTCTCTCGTTATTTTTACTATCATTTATTTATGTCAATACTAAATTTACTTTGAATTATTTTTAACATCCGACTAACAGCACTTTTAACAA
>NW_013784444.1:0-1379 GCF_000517525.1 Limulus polyphemus
GTCGTCAGAAATACACACTGTGGCATATCGTCAGAAACAACACTGTAATTTGTCGTCAGAAATAACACACTGTGGCTTAACGTCAGAAACAACTCTTTGCACCGTGGCTTATTGTCAGAAACACACACTGTGGCATATCGTTAGAAACAACACTAGTTTATCGTCAGAAACACACACTGTGGCATATCGTTAGAAACAACACTAGTTTATCGTCAGAAACACACACTGTGGCATATCGTCAGAAACAACTGTTTGCACAGAAACGCGCCATATTTTGTTGTCGTTATTAAATAGTTTTGTATATAATACCAAAAAGTGTTTATAATGACGGACATCAACCCATTCAGAATGAAACCATAGATATTAAACTAAATTTTGTACCGGTCGTATGTGACAGGGAGCGTTATAATGTATGTTTATATCTTGTGATAATTAATTATAAAATTACATTCTATCAATTCGGGTAAAAAAAGAAGAAGAAGCAGGTCACATTTATTGTTACCGAATAATAATCACGAAAATCAAATATAATAGATGTTGAAAAAAATATAAAAACTCACACAGAAGTCAGTAAGTGAACTGTATAAAAACTCACACAGAAGTCAATAAGTGAACTGTATAAAAACTCACACAGAAGTCAGTAAGTGAACTGTATAAAAACTCACACAGAAGTCAATAAGTGAACTGTATAAAAACTCACACAGAAGTCAGTAAGTGAACTGTATAAAAACTCACACAGAAGTCCATAAGTGAACACAGGAAAAACGTATTCGAGCGGTTTTTTCCACTTGTCATTGTTTACTGGCTTTCTTCGTTAAATGATAATAAAAAAAAGGTGACTTCTATAGGCAAGTCTCCAGTGACTTAGCGATAAGTCTGTAAACCTAGTTTATAACGCTAAAAACCTGGTTTCGATACCCGTGGTGGGCACAGATAGCCCATTGTGTAGCTTTGTGCTTGATTACAAATAAAAAAAGTTGTATCAATAACACTAAACATAATTCTATTGACCTCTTCGCACGTAATCTATCTTCAACGGTTGTCATCTTTACTTTATTACATACCACACTATATCAATGAATTGCAAGTATTTATTTCTTTGAGGTAGAATGTGATGAAATATTGTAAATAGTACTTTTGGGTGAAGGAAATAAAATTCGACACACATGTATATCACAAGAGAGAGCCCAAACGAACAAATATTAGGAGGTGTAGTCAGCTTTAAGGGGGGCATTGAATAATAAGTTAGCTCAGATGATGATCATCTAGTCAAGGGTCGGGCCAGAGCTTGGTGGGGTGGGTCACCTCAGATGATGATCATCTAGTCAAGGGTCGGGCCAGAGCTTGGTGGGGTGGGTCACCTCAGATGATGATCAAAC
>NW_013784445.1:0-655 GCF_000517525.1 Limulus polyphemus
GTTGTACATTTGCTGTCATGTTAAACTTATATTAAAGTTTTTCTTCATTACCCATTTAAGCCGTCTCCAGCCATTAACAGTATTGGTTTTATATTTGTTTAAATTCGTTTATGTCTCAAATAATGGATACTGTAGTCAAGTCATTAGCCCACAAGTATCTTTGTGCACGGATAGTTTAGAAACATTCGATATTAATTCCCACAAACTCTTCCTACAGGTTTGAAACTTGTACCACCAAAGTTGGCAGACAGGCTCAAGGTGGCTCGGAGCTGTCCTTATCTATCTTATTTGTTTGGGGACAAAGGGAAGTTTAAACGCTCCCAAAAAGTCACCCAGGTATGGTGGGGGTCTAGGAGTGGGTTTTCAAGGTCGAATCTGGCGTCGGAGTTTGTGTTTGTGGCTTCCCTCGGGATCCTATCGGCGCCATTTTTGAAGCCTTGTTCATGTCTCCATTCATAAGCTAACGAAATCAAACTTAGCACACATGCCAGAGAACCATGGACAGGACTAGCTACAAAAGTGATTGGGGATAATGGAGTAATTTGATCGTACACTGGGGCCTCTCTGAATTATGAGGAGGTATTTGAACCTGAAGCGTACTGCGGGTATATTATGCCAATATATATATATATATATATATATATATATATATACT
>NW_013784446.1:0-654 GCF_000517525.1 Limulus polyphemus
GCTTGTGTATATTGTGTATATATATATATATATATATTATTCATACCTTCGGTGTATAGAACGCAAGCAGATTTTGACATCAAATTTTGGGGTAAAACGTACGTCTTATACACCGAAAAATACGGTAATTGTTTACGTTTTTTAGACGTACTTGTTAAAGAAATAATAACAGAACTGTTTATCGGAAACCATATTCAGTCTCCATGCCGCCATATCAAAGACAATGTCATCCATTTTCTGAAAAACTAGAAGCTTTTAATACTTATATAAACAGAGCATTTAAGATTTGTTCTAATTATGCTAATTTTGAAAAAGAAATTAAATTATATACAAGCACTGCTAACGATAGAGGTTATGATGTTGATATAATTGGAAGCTTAATACAATTGTTTTGTTTTTGAAGTTAAGCACAAAGCTACACAATTGGCTATCTCTACCCACCACGGGTATCGAAACCCGGTTTCTAGCGTTGTAAGTCCGCAAACATAGCGCTGTGTCACTGGGGGGGGCATATTTAATAAAGTTTGTTTGTTTGAAATTAAGCACAAAGCTACACAATTGGCTATCTCTACCCACCACGGGTATCGAAACCCGGTTTCTAGCGTTGTAAGTCCGCAAACATAGCGCTGTGTCACTGGGGGGGGCATATTTAAT
>NW_013784447.1:0-648 GCF_000517525.1 Limulus polyphemus
TCAATACCACTATTCGTTGGTAAAAGAGTAGCCCAAGAGTTGGCGGTGGGTGGTGATGACTAGCTGCCTACCCTCTAGTCTTACACTGCTAAATTAGGGACGGCTAGCGCAGAAAGCCCTCGTGTAGCTATGCGCGAAATTCCAAAAAACAAAAACAAACAAACAAACACTATCTGTAGCCAGTTGTGGGAAGGCAGTTACTTACCCTTAAAAAGATGTAATATAGTTAAAAGTAGAAATAAGATTTTACTATTTTTTTTTGTCTTCAATTATATTATAAACAAAGAAGAGCTTTAAGAATAACATCATTCAAACAAAATTCCAAGATATAAAAGGCCATGTAGTCTTCTTATCAAATAAACTCCACATTTTAAATTGTTTTTACTCTGGGTTAGCGAAAGTTCATTTTTATTTAGCATTTATAGTGACATAATGTTTTTCGTCAATGCTATAATTTCTTAATTTTGATTTTTCCGATGAAATTAGCACTATCGGATATTTTTCCATTAATTTTGCGTCAAAAAACACTTTTTTCCATTTTCGAAAAAAACTCATATTTTCACCAAAAACCAAAGGCTATAGACCATGTTTTTTAGCAAAATTTAAAAAAATTGTTTTTCTTCATATTTCAATACAAAGATTCCTTTG
>NW_013784448.1:0-654 GCF_000517525.1 Limulus polyphemus
CTTATTCACAGTACACAGTATCGTTAAATCTCGTGTCTTCTTATTGATAGTACACAGTAAAGTTAAATCTTATGTCTTCTTATTGATAGTACACAGTATTGTTAAATCTTGTGTCTTCTTATTGACAGTACAAAGTATTGTTAAATCTTGTGTCTTCTTATTGACAATACACAGTATTGTTAAATATTGTGTCTTCTTATTCACAGTTCACAGTATTGTTAAATATTGTGTCTTCTTATTCACAGTTCACAGTATTCTTAAATCTTGTGTCTTCTTATTCACATTACACAGTATCGTTGAATCTCGTGTCTTCTTATTCACATTACACAGTATCGTTGAATCTCGTGTCTTCTTATTGATAGTACACAGTATTGTTAATTCTTATGTCCTCTTATTGATAGTACACAGTATTGTTAAATCTTGTGTCTTCTTATTGACAGTACACAGTATTGTTAAATCTTGTGTCTTGTTATTGACAGTACACAGTATTGTTAAATCTTGTGTCTTATTATTGACAGTGCACAGTATTGTTAAATCTTGAGTCTTCTTATCGACAGTACACATTATTGTTAAATCTTGTGTCTTCTTATTGACTGTACACAGTATTATTAAATCTCGTGTCTTCTTATTGACAGTACAAAGTATCGTTAAATC
>NW_013784449.1:0-896 GCF_000517525.1 Limulus polyphemus
AACCATTCTCTTTTGATAATAATTATAAAAGTGTTAAACCTTTCACTTTATATGATAACTCCAAACTTGTTAAACATTTCAATTTACACGATAACTCCAGAAGTGTTGTTAAACCATTCTCTTTTGATAATAATTATAAAAGTGTTAAACCTTTCACTTTATATGATAACTCCAAACTTGTTAAACATTTCAATTTACACGATAACTTCACACGTTTTAAACAATTCACTTTTGATGATGAGTCTATAAGTGTTAAGTCTTTTACCCTATTTGATAGCTTTAAAAGTCAAAACGTTTCAAAAATGGCAGATGTTTTAAAAAATTTTGGGTTTTTAGTAATATCCTTGGTTCACTGGGTATTTTAAATCGTGGTTAACTAATGTATATGTAGATTATATAATAGAGTGATATACTTAGTTAATTTTGCCACCCCCATCCCCACCCAATGCCTCAACGATAAGTCTGAGGCTTAGCGTAACATAATGTTGGTTTGTGAAACTTACAGTAAAAAACAATTTGATTATTTTTTATTAAAAATTGGTTTTATTTTCCAGTAAATAAGTTCATCACCTGTCAATCTCAGAAGAAACAAACTTAAAGTTTGATACAATACATCACATTAAAAACCGAGTTTCGATACAAGTGATGAGCCTGTAGTATGTCTTTGTACTTAACAACAAACTAACAAGAAAAACCTAAACTCTACTTAATTGCTGGATGTGTAGATTATACAATAGTGTTACATACTAAGTTAACTGGGTTTTCTAAATGCTAGTAAGTTTCTGGATGTGTAGATTATACAATAGTGTTACATACTTAGTTAACTGGGGTTTCTAAATGCTAGTAAGTTGCTGGGTGGTGTAGATTATACAATAGTGTTACAAACTTAGTTAACT
>NW_013784450.1:0-657 GCF_000517525.1 Limulus polyphemus
TATCGCGTTCCAAGTGCTATAGCTTAGGGATAAACATAAGTAAGTAGTGAAAGAAATTCGGATTTCATACAGATTTGACAATAAAATTAAACATGACGGAATTTAAGAAAATGAATCTGGGGTAGAAACACTAGAATTTGAATTTAGGTTGCCCAAAGGAAGGAGTGTGGAGGGGGAAAATGAGATTTTTTTCTGAAACTTTAAAATTAAATCACACATTAGAGATGAGGACCATGTAAGAAAAAAATTAGAATAACGTGATAATAATGAAAATAGAAGAATTAGAAAATTGTACTGAAGGCTATAAAATGAAATATTAAAATGTGGGTTCGAACATGATGGATGATTTGAGATAACATAGAAGTAAAATGGAAATTGTTGAAAGCTTTTAAGTGTTTTTGAGGATAGAAAAAAATCTGGGGAAAGTAAGATGTTTAGGGGACGAAAACGAATATTTTTTTTATGAAGCAGACGATTTGTTTGTTTATAGAAAAAGATTTGCAGTCGAAACGTTGAGAATAAAAAGATCCTGACATAGCGTTCATAGTCTCATTGTTACCTTCGTATCCCGGCCCGGCATGGCCAGGTGGTTAGGGCGCTCGACTCGCAATCTGAGGGTCGCGGGTTCGAATCCCCTTCCAACCAAAACATGCTCGC
>NW_013784451.1:0-1009 GCF_000517525.1 Limulus polyphemus
ATATGTTAAAAGCTATATTTATCGTTGTGAACGGGTTCTATAATACCCGGGTCAACGTTCGTGATTACAATAAATCCCAGTGCAATTAAGTATAAAGGATACCCCCCTCTTAGAAATTATAAATCCCAGACCTTAATACGTATTTATTATTTGATTGTATGAGCATTTGTCATAGGAAAGAAGGGTTACATACCCTTCCCAAAACGATCAATTTTCGGTGGCATCACACACCTACTCTACCAAACAATGTGAAAATGTAGATATGACACATTCCATTACACAACGACTTTATATCTGCTGTGGTTCTATATTCAAAGTCGTTTCACTATGATGTACTCAACCCTCTCAGTTCAGAATATACTTTTATAAAGGAGGATATTTACAACGACTTTATATCTGCTGTGGTTCTATATTCAAAGTCGTTTCACTATGATGTATTCAACCCTCTCAGTTCAGAATATACTTTTATAAAGGAGGATATTTACAACGACTTTATATCTGCTGTGGTTCTATATTCAAAGTCGTTTCACTATGATGTATTCAACCCTCTCAGTTCAGAATATACTTTTATAAAGGAGGATATTTTCATTCTTTGTTTTCATAATTGTTTATTCCTTAAATTAGAATAATTCATAAAACTCAATAACGTTTTATAAAATTATGCTACCTTCACATAAAGCGAACTAATGTTTACTCTCGAGATTTTACGACCTTAGTAGAAATTAAAAAAACATAGTGAGCAAATCGGTTTCAAGTTTAAGGTTAACAATTTTTCGATAGGATTATAAAAGCATTGTCAGGATATACTTATCTAGTTAATTCTGTTTATTTTTATGTGTGGCAGTAAAAAAAAAAGAAATAAGAACAGGTAGCGTTACATACATTTTCCGTGATTTACATCATTTCCAACGCTCGGCAGAAAGAACACTTCACCATTATTAAAATGAATGAAAAGAAGTAAAACCAACAGACTAACATCGTCACCATATAGGGATGTAGATGGAGAGTA
>NW_013784452.1:0-654 GCF_000517525.1 Limulus polyphemus
GTAAAGTAAATTATATATACCCAGGAAGTAAAGTAAATTATATATACCCAGGAAGTAAAGTAAATTATATATACCCAGGAAGTTAAGTAAATTATATATACACAGGAAGTAAAGTAAATTATATATACTCAGGAAGTAAAGTAAATTATATATACCCAGGAAGTAAAGTAAATTATATATATCCCAGGAAGTAAAGTAAATTATATATACCCAGGAAGTAAAGTAAAAGAGGAAAGACCAAGAACATAAAGCAGAAATGACGTGACGAATCCTAACTTCTGCTCCCATTTTAACTCTTATGTATTTGTGTCGACTAATAGGCGACTTTATCAACCCTCCCAACTGGGGTTCGAATCACCGTCACATCAAACATGTTCGCCCTTTCAGCTGTGGGGGCGTTATAATGTAACGGTCAATCCCACTATTCGTTGGTAAAAGAGTAGCCCAAGAGTTGGCGGTGGGTGGTGATGACTAGCTGCCTTCCCTCTAGTCTTACATTGCTAAATCAGGGACGGCTAGCGCAGATAGCCCTGGTGTAGCTGTGCGCGACATCCAAAAACAAACACACCAAACATGCTCGCCCTTTCAGCCGTGGGGGGCGTTATAATGTGACGGTCAATCCCACTATTCGTTGGTAAAAGAGTAGCCCAAGAG
>NW_013784453.1:0-653 GCF_000517525.1 Limulus polyphemus
GCGTTCACATTGTAGAGAATGTATAAAAAGTCATTATATCAGTCAATTTCTATATAAAATACATAATGAGCCTCATCAGTAATTAATGGAATTAATTACAATATTTATGGAATTTTTTTTTAATGTTCTGGTTTGTTTGTGATCCGTGTGTTATTAGGGTACTTGTGATTAACAAGCAATGTAGTGAATCTATATAAACATAATAGTACTGTCTGTTGTCTGTCCATGTAACTACTTCGCAGGATGTGGATGAATCTTCACCAAAACTAGTATGGAGGTTCATCAGGTCCATGCGGGGGCACATACAAATTTCGAGTTTTGCGGTTTGTATGGACGTTTTTGCATTTCTGCGTGTTTTGTTTGTTTTACTACTACTTCGTCCCAGGTAAATGGATCTTCACCAAAATTGGTATGGAGGTTTATTTAGTTCATGGGGAGATACATACACATTTTCAGATTTTGAATTTTGCGTTTTGCGGTTTTTATGGTCGTTTTTACGTATTTTACTACAACTTCGCCCCCTGTAAATGGATATTCACCAAATTTGTCATGAAGGTTTGTTGGGTCCACATTTGCGGTTTTACATTTTGTGTTTTGCAGTTTTATAGGCGTTTTTGCGTTTTTTACAATTACATATAAGGGAATCAACTTTA
>NW_013784454.1:0-655 GCF_000517525.1 Limulus polyphemus
GATTTTAAGTAACTCAGGAGATGCAGTTCACGTGATACATGACAATGCAGCAGAGATCTTACCAATAACTTAGGTATAAGTACAGGTGTCAAAGTTATATCTCAAAAACGGTAAGATACACATCAACGGTAAGTGGCCTCACCAGATGTATAGCTGCTTAAAAACTACTGCTTAGGAGAAATAGCCAAACCAAAAGGCTGAAATGGACATCAGGCTTTAAACAATGAGATGAGAAAAACTGGAGAAAGGTGCTCTTTACAGATGAAGTCACATTTTTTTTTAACAATCAACATTAGTTTGTTGAGTAGCAGAGAGAAGAACAGACCATGGTCAACTTACATCTACAGTGAAGCATGTGGGGAACCAGTACATTGATGGCACTCTGACTGCTGGTAGGTAAAAGTACATTCTTATCCATCATGTTGAGCAGGGATTCATCTTCCAGCAAGATAGTGATCCCAAGCATGCATCAGATGTAAGTGAAACAGTATCTGGGAGGAAAAAGAGGCTGATGAAACACTTGCAACCAAGGCTTAGCATGTACAAAATCTTGATATGAATATTATTCAAACTATATGGACAAACTGGAAACTTGGAAGGTCAAAGGGAGACAAGGTATACTGTTCTGTTTAGAGTAGTACAAGGTACTAGTGGG
>NW_013784455.1:0-648 GCF_000517525.1 Limulus polyphemus
AGGAGAGGAAGTAGTGATAATATACGCAAACATGCCCGTAAAAACCGCAAAAAATATGTATCTCCGCATGGACCCAGCAAACCTTCATGCCACATTTGGTGAAGATCCATCAACAGGAGAGGAAGTAGTGATAATATACGCAAACATGCCCGTAAAAACCGCAAAACGCAAAATTTGTTTGTATCATATCATTGATTGTAACGTTTATAATAAATTTGAACATTTATTTTGGTGTGAACTCTTTTTTTCTAACCTGGCGAAGCACGATTATATAGTTAACCATATTTGTTATTAGACATAAGTATTAGGCCTATTAGATTACAATAATTGGTATGTAAAACTGCTATTTTATCAAATAGCCTTTTTTAAGAACTATGAAGGCCGAATTATTGGTTTTTAAACATTTTATGTTTGATCTTCTCACCAGTTATTAGTTTAAAGAGTGACTGTTGTATCCTTTATCGTGATATTACAAGAAGCATTTTTCATGTTTCAAAATAGGAGAAGTGATTTATATTAATAACAAAACTGCTCTTAAGAAACAGATGTCGTGTTCTGTTGTTGTTGGTAACTTTAGGGTTTTTATGCATTTCGAGAATGTTAACACATTTGTACAGACAACATTTTTGAAATGAAACTATGCCATTA
>NW_013784456.1:0-654 GCF_000517525.1 Limulus polyphemus
GGATAAAACAAGACAACTGTATGGATAAAATAAAACAGCTGTAAGGATAAAACAAGACAACTGTATGGATAAGATAGGTGTAAGGATAAGATAAGACAGTTTTATGGATAAAAAACCTATAAGGAAAACACAACTGTAAATATATGGAAGTGATCTGTATGAATAAGATATGTGTAGGGATAAGATAATACAGCTGTAAGGATAAGATAAGACAGCTCTAAGGATAAAACAAGACAACTGTATGGATAAGATAGGTGTAAGGATAAGATAAGACAGTTTTATGGATAAAAAACCTATAAGGAAAACACAACTGTAAATATATGGAAGTGATCTGTATGAATAAGATAGGTGTAGGGATAAGATAATACAGCTGTAAGGATAAGATAAGACAGCTGTACTGGTAAGATTAGATAGCTATGAGGATAAAATTTGCTGAAAGGAAGATTTTCTGTATATTTGCTCCTGAATTTTTATGCATTAATGTGCCATTTGAAGACATCATTCAATACTTTATTAAACTTGTTAGACGAATATATAATAGTTATCTTGAGTCAAACTTTACTTTTCTTTTTAAATTTGATTTTTGAAAATGAAAACGTTTTGCTGTAATTAATGCAATTGAACAATAACACCTTATATACATACATTCACAAT
>NW_013784457.1:0-654 GCF_000517525.1 Limulus polyphemus
CAATCCTGAAAAATATTTGGGGGTGCTTAACTTTTTTCCAGGTGTATAGTTGCACAAAGTAAATGTAGAATCAGGCCACAACTAATTTTAGATGGATTTTGTCAAGGTTTGTTAATGTTACTTTTCATTTAGATGCCCACATACAAAGTAACATACATTTTTGATGATTTTTAATGAATTGGCGGGCATCTTTAAAAATGGCTGCCAAAAAGTCATTTAGCTGTGAATCTCAAAAATACCTTTTTTTTAGACACTACAGGTATAAGGCTAATTAAAAACCATAGTGGCGTTTAGTCCCTCTGTTTGGTAGTTAGATCTGGTCTGGCTCATGGACTACGGTAAAAAAACCATCCTTTCTGTATTAGTAAGTTACTTTTCTTTTTAACCGATGCTTTCCTATCAACCAACTATTTAAATAATGACTTGTATCGTCCAAGTTTCTGCTTTTGTATGTACATTATGAGAACGTTACCCTTTAAAATATTTAAAGTGCATTCACGAATATACATGTTAAAATGATGTTTACTTCCAGCAACTATTCCTGTTTATGTGCTTCTTTAGGTAATGCGTAGAGCAACTCTTGATGACATTTAATGTGTCATGATGAATAACTAAAAATATATTGTATTGTTGCGTCATCGAGATCATGTGATT
>NW_013784458.1:0-1212 GCF_000517525.1 Limulus polyphemus
CACTTATAAAACTCTCCACTACGTTACTTCACTTATAAAACTGTCCACTACGAGTATTATTACGATATTACTTTACTTATAAATCTGTCCACTACGTTACTTCACTTATAAAACTCTCAACTACGAGTACTATTACCATATTACTTCACTTATAAAACTGTCCACTACGTTACTTCACTTATAAAACTGTCCACTACGTTACTTCACTTATAAAACTCTCCACTACGTTACTTCACTTATAAAACTGTCCACTACGAGTACTATTACCATACTAAGTTACGAAAATTACAAAGAAGCTTATCAAAAACCTACAATCTTTATTAAACTTCGTACCCCCCCCCCCACGTGGCACAGCGGTATGTCTGCGGACTTACAACGCTAGAATTCGGGTTTCGATACCCGTAGTGTGGAGAGCATAGATAGCTCATTGTGTAGCTTTGTGCTTAAATACAATTAAACTTCGTAAAGAAACCAGCAAAATATTAACATTTTTTATATCGTGACAATGAACATCAGTGAAAAAACTCGTAAGTCAAAAGAGTAATTTACTTAGATATATAATACTAATTATTACGACATAAAAATATTACTATTTTTACTGGTTCCAAATTATTTAAATCAATAATTGTAGGTCTGTGCTGTGGTGTGGTCTTTTTACCTTTCATAACGTAGTATGTATGGTGATAATACTCACAACGGAAAGTTTTATAAATGAACATTGACTGAGATTGTTTATCTTCCTGTGTAGCTCAGTTTTAGATGCAAGTCGAATAATCCGGCTAGGCCTAGCATGGCCAGGTGGTTAGGGCGCTTGACTCCCATTCTGAGGGTCGCAGTTTCGAAGCCCCGTCCCACCAAATATGATCGCCCTTTCAACCGTGGGGGCGTTATAATTCTAGCATGGTCAGGTGGCTAGGGCGCTTGACTCGCAATCTGAGGGTCGCAGGTTCGAATCCCCGTCCCACCAAACATGCTCTCCCTTTCAGCCGTGGGGGCGTTATAATGTGCCGGTCAATCCCACTATTCGTTAGTAAAAGAGTTGTCCAAGAGTTGGCGGTGTGTGGTGATGACTAATTGCCTTCCCTCTAGTCTTTAACTGCTAAATTAGGGATGGCTAGTGCAGAAATTCAAAACAAACAAATACTAATCCTGCTAGAAATATGGCGGAGAGAGGGGTGACTGCAGTTCCGATAGTTTTTTGTTTTTTTTATA
>NW_013784459.1:0-650 GCF_000517525.1 Limulus polyphemus
TATTTCAGTGGGCGGCTTTAAAAATTAAGACTGCAAGCGTAATACACACAGATAACGTAACACTGTGTCGTATTTACTTAACGTAGGGCAGTTGCGCTATATCCTAGGGGAGGGCATGATTATTAATTAATAGGCATTATAGGCCAGAGGAAATTTTGCGCCCCTTCACACCTGTGTCCGGGGGCGACTGCCCCCTTGCCCCCCTCTTGCTACGCTACTGGTAGACAGGTAAAAATGCGCTAGCATTTGTAGAAACGTTCTCTAAGCTGCCATTTACAACATAAAAATAATATTGTGCAAAGCAATAAAAAAGTTTTAGCAAGAAGCTTACATGCCAAATCCTTACTAGAACACACGGTGAAGTATAACACTGAGCTGGCTTCAAGAAATCTACGCTCATAAAATTTTCAATTTTCCTACCGGTCGATGATTTAAAAAACGTTAAAGATTTCTTTTCTCGTTTCTCACAGAAAATGCAGTCTTTTGAACTTTACCAATAGGAAATACTAGTTTAATAATAAATGGCATACGTAGAGAAAGACTAAAACTGGAAATAAGTACAGATTTGACGGATAATATGAAATATTGTTATTAAGAAAAACGAATACTAGCGTTGTTTAACTCAATAATGTTTTTACTATAAAATTAGT
>NW_013784460.1:0-1619 GCF_000517525.1 Limulus polyphemus
GTCTGTGAACGGTAGTTCAGACTTCCTTCACTTTGTGATGGAAATGATAGTCTGTGAACGGTAGTTCAGACTTCCTTCACTTTGTGATGGAAATGATAGTCTGTGAACGGTAGTTCAGACTTCCTTCACTTTGTGATGGAAATGATAGTCTGTGAACGGTAGTTCAGACTTCCTTCACTTTGTGATGGAAATGATAGTCTGTGAACGGTAGTTCAGACTTCCTTCACTTTGTGATGGAAATGATAGTCTGTGAACGGTAGTTCAGTCTTTCTTCACTTTGTGATGGAAATAATAGTCTGTGAACGGTAGTTCAGTCTTTCTTCACTTTGTGATGGAAATAATAGTCTGTGAACGGTAGTTCAGTCTTCCTTCACTTTGTGATTGAAGTAATAGTCTGTGAACGGTAGTTCAATCTTTCTCCACTTTGTGATTGAAGTAATAGTCTGTGAACGGTAGTTCAGTCTTCCTTCACTTTGTGATGGAAATAATAGTCTATGGACGTCAGTTCACTCTTTCTTCACTTTGTGATGGAACTAATAGTTACTGAACGGTAGTTCAGTTCACTTTATGATGGAACTAATAGTCTGTGAACGGTAGTTCAGTTCACTTTGTGATGGAACTAATAGTTACTGAACGGTAGTTCAGTTTACTTTAAACTGAACTACCGTTCACAGACTATTAGTTCCATCACAAAGTGAACTGAACTACCGTTCACAGACTATTAGTTCCATCACAAAGTGAACTGAACTACCGTTCACAGACTATTAGTTCCATCACCTGAACTACCGTTCACAGACTATTATTTCCATCACAAAGTGAAGGAAGGCTGAACTACCGTTCACAGACTATTATTTCCATCACAAAGTGAAGGAAGGCTGAACTACCGTTCACAGACTATTATTTCCATCACAAAGTGAAGGAAGCCTGAACTACCGTTCACAGACTATCATTTCCATCACAAAGTGAAGGAAGACTGGACTACCGTTCACAGACTATTACTTCCATCACAAAGTGAAGGAAGACTGGACTACCGTTCACAGACTATTACTTCCATCACAAAGTGAACTGAACTACCGTTCAGAGACTATTAGTTCCATCACAAAGTGAACTGAACTACCGTTCACACACCATTACTTCCATCACAAAGTGAACTGAACTACCGTTCACAGACTATTAGTTCCATCACAAAGTGAACTGAACTACCGTTCACACACCATTACTTCCATCACAAAGTGAACTGAACTACCGTTCACACACCATTAGTTCCATCACAAAGTGAACTGAACTACCGTTCACACACCATTAGTTCCATCACAAAGTGAACTGAACTACCGTTCACAGACTATTAGTTCCATCACAAAGTGAACTGAACTACCGTTCACAGACTATTAGTTCCATCACAAAGTCCTTCCTTCACTTTGTGATGGAAATGATAGTCTGTGAACGGTAGTTCAGGCTTCCTTCACTTTGTGATGGAAATGATAGTCTGTGAACGGTAGTTCAGGCTTCCTTCACTTTGTGATGGAAATGATAGTCTGTGAACGGTAGTTCAGGCTTCCTTCACTTTGTGATGGAAATAATAGTCTGTGAACGGTAGTTCAGCCTTCCTTCACTTTGTG
>NW_013784461.1:0-1441 GCF_000517525.1 Limulus polyphemus
GCATGCTCCTAAGTATAAAAATTCCAGCCTTATTACATAGCTGAATTTTATTTTATGTGAAACAGAATATTACCTAAGGCTTTTAATGAACGATAACGATTAGATTAGACAAGAGTATTAGTTTTAGTTTATTATTAGCTTTGTATAATCCAATGAATATATATATTTGATAAGATTTGATATTTTGAGTTTGGTTGTTGTTGTTGATCGTAAAGCTACATGATGGGTTATCTGTGCTCTCTTTGTTCACCACGGGTTATAGAAACCTGGTTTCTAGCGTCGCAAGCCTAAAAGATTGCCGCTGAATAACCGGCGGAGAGGGGGGGGGGGCTTTATGTAAGGTGATTGTACATTAAATAGCGCGAGGCAGTCTGAGCAATCGCTACAGTCGATAATTGGGATGAAAAATTAAATCCCGAATAGCCTCTTGAATTTCTAATTATGTTAATGGAGAACCTTAAACACGCCACATCTTAATTATTTTTACAAGCTAAGGATTGACGAGTTCTATTTCGAATCGCTACCAATCGACGAGTTATCTTGTCTGGGTCTATAATAACCTATGCTTTTGAAATTCCATTTTGTGTCTAATGATCGTGTAACCGGTGTTTTAGAAACTCCATTTTGTGTCTAATGATCGTGAGCATTAGATACAGCCCCGCTAAAATAGTGGTTTACATAATCTATTATATTCTATTTCTGATGCTTTTTGTTTGTAATTAAGCACATAGCTACACAATGGGCTATCTGTGCTCTACCCACCACGGGTATCGAAACCCGGATTCTAGCGTTGTAAGTCCGCAGACATACCGCTGTGCCACTGGGGGCATTTCTGATCCATATTTGGATTTTGATAATTTTTTTTACTATTATTATTCAAACGACTGTAAAATAAACATTGTTGTAAACGCTTTCCTGAAAAGTTCTATTTGGGGAGGTGGGTTAGGAAACGTTAGGGGGTAGGTGAGTCATGATATAATAAAATCAATCATATATTTATAGATTTCCAAACAAGTTAAGGTTGAATTAGTTAATCACTTAAATGAAAACACTGCTCAATTAAATTACATACATCTGTCGTACAGAATCAGTACCACGTATATTATTAGAAATATGCATACATTTTCATTACGCGCTTCGTACTTATAAACATTTTGGGCCCTCAAACTACAGCTGAGGCAAGTTCAGAGACGTCAGTGCAAAAAGCCTGTCATAATTATATAATATCGTTTTATTTTATTACAACGTTAGAAGATTTGAGTCGTATTGTTTTCTCATAAAAACAGGAATTTTGCATTATATTGTTTTATACACTTAGTGGACGTTCGTTTATAAACAGTTTTAGTGGAGTATTCAAACCAAAGCAACATCTGGATGTTTAGCGGTTGCTCTTTCTTGGTGATAACTTTTCTTAAAACGAATGTAAAATAAGTAACTCGTT
>NW_013784462.1:0-741 GCF_000517525.1 Limulus polyphemus
ACAGTTACATCTAGGTGTTCATGGAGTAGTTGTGCCATGTAAGGCTAAAGATGAGTATGGTTATAAATTCGATAACTAGAGTTACACCTAGGTATTCGTGGAGTTGTTTTACCAAATAACGCTACAGATGAATATGGTGGTTACAAATTCGGTAACGAGAATTACACCTAGGTGTTCGTGGAGTTGTTGAACCAAATAACGCTAAAGATGAGTATGGGGGTTATAAATTCGGGAACTAGAGTTACACCTAGGTGTTCGTGGAGTTGTTGTACCAAATAACGCTAAAGATGAGTATGTGTTACACGTTCAGTAACTAGAGTTACACCTACGTGTTCATGGAGTAGTTCTACCAAGTAAGGCTAAAGAAGAGTATGTTGGCTATAAATTCAGTAACTAGAGTTACACATATGTGTTCATGGAGTAGTATATACCAAGTAAGGCTAAAGAAGAGTATGTTGGTTATAAATACAGTAACTAGAGTTACACCTAGGTGTTCGAGGAGTAGTTGTACCAAGTAAGGCTAAAGATGAGTATAGTGGTTATATATTCGATAACTAGAATTACACCTAAGTGTTCATGGAGTAATTGTACCAAGTAAGGCTAAAGATGAGTATGGGGGTTATAAATTCTGTATATAGTGTTACACCTAAGTGATTCATGGAGTAGTTGTACCAAGTAAGGCTAAAGATGTATTTGGAGGTTACAAATTCGGTAACTAGAGTGACACCTAGGTGTTTATGG
>NW_013784463.1:0-653 GCF_000517525.1 Limulus polyphemus
CAAAGTCTCTTAATTTTACGGGACGTATCTTCTTCCGTACTGGGCTCCATCTCGTTGGCTTCTACTTCACGTTAGGTTCATCTGCTCCATCAGGAATTGTCCTATTATGGGTAATAGTCACATCAGTGGTAGTAACTTCATTAAGGGCTTCACTGTTTCCCTTCTCAAAACCGGGTAGAATTTATTCTCCGACAGTGTCTTTTTCATGTGACACATCTTCCGCAGCGTTGTCTGTTTCATTGTTCACTTTGTTCCAACTGAAATGTCCTGGACCATGATAATGCCAAAGCCTGTTGGCATGCACCACCTTTGGCTTGCCTCGCCGACCACATTTTATTCGGAAAGTCACGTCTGAGAGACGATCCACTATGTCATATGGGCCTTCCCATAGAGAAGACAACTTAGAAGACTTCCCTTTGACCTTCCTGGGATTATACAACCACACCTTGTCTCCTGGTACAAAGCTGACTTCAGTAGATCTCTTATCATAACATAACTTCATCGAATCAGCAGACGTTTTCAAGTTTGAATGCACTTAATGGTGAATATTATCCATCCTTTCCGATAACACTTTCACGAATTCTGGCACATTTTCAGGCAACTCTTCGTAAGGTTGGGCGTCCTGTTGTCAGGTCCACTGGCAACCGAAGTTC
>NW_013784464.1:0-960 GCF_000517525.1 Limulus polyphemus
GTGGAGAATATAATTAACAGAACAAAAGATATAACAAAGGAGGCTAGCAGAGATGCAGTTTTTGTAGTGCATGTAGGGGCTAATGATGTAGGGAAAGACAGGTCAGAGGAGCTGATTAATAAGTATAAGAGGTTGATAAAGGCACTTAAAGAAAATGGCCATAACTTAATTTTGTCAGGGATACTGCTCAGAATTAACTGTGGGGATGAACTTATAAGTAGGTATTTAGGGCTAAATGCTAGGCTTAGGTTAGTATGTAAGGATGAGTAGATTGGCTGGTTGGACTTGTGGGATCAGTTCAGTGGGAGAAGGGAGCTTTTTACAATGGATGGTTTACATTTAAATAGAATAGGGGCTCGCTTGTTTGCTAAGGCTATTAACTCAGCTGTAAGGGAAGTTTTAAACTAGAACTAGAGAGTGGTGAGGGCCAGGAAAAACTGAATGCAAAAAGAATAAGAGGCAGAGAAAAGTTTAGCATAGGAAATGAGTATAGAAGTAGTTATAAGGATAGGCTTAATTGTTACTATTGTAATGTTATAAGTATAAGAAATGAAACAGATGACTTTAGAGCACGGGTAGGAATGGAGGTGGTCCTAAAGTAATTGAATCAGCCTGGGTACACTTTGACAAAGGGAATAGAGGATCTTCAGAAGAAAGAAGACCAAACAAGTTATGGTAACTTGTGCCACAACTGTAAGTGAATCACAGAGAATACTAGTACGATAGTAATATAGAGAAGATAGTTCGACTTGTCAACTGAAATTCTAAAGTAATTGAATAGGCCTAAGTGGACTTTTGACAAGAAGTTAAGAACTATATATAAACAGTGTTTATGATATGCCTGTAATCTCTATAGTGTGAAGACTTTGTTGTACATATGTATAACTTGTTCTGAATATATAAATATATTATTTGAAAATAATATATATATTTGGGTTTCTATTAGTGGATATAAAGGGA
>NW_013784465.1:0-655 GCF_000517525.1 Limulus polyphemus
GGATAATTAATTAATTAGTTAATTACTTAAGGTGTGATTCTAACAAACCTGACTTTTATAAGCCCTCATATTTATCGCTGAACCACCGAGGCACGAGATTATTTGTATGAAGTATAAATTGTTTGAAATATTAATACTTAATAATTCATAATTATATAGTGTATGTGTAAACTCTCTTATTTTAAGAAGAGTGTGAATTCACTTGTTGTTGACAGGGTGATAATTTACATCCTTAGAGGTGTAAATTTAGATCACACTCCTGATATGTGTATAATGGTGTGAATCTATAAATAGAATGAAAAATCATGTAAATGGTAATAGAAAATAAAACAAAAAAACCAAATGTTAACGAAATCGCTTTCATTGAGATAATTTTATCACAGTTAAAACATTTTATAAAAATTTACAATTAATCTTATTTGTTTGATTGTTTTATCGCTAAGCGCATAGCTACACAAAGGGCTATCTGTGCTCTGCCCACCGCAGGTATCGAAACCCGAATTTTAGCGTTATGAGCTCACAGAATTATTGTTGAGTCACCGGGAGACAAGCTTATTCGTATGAAGTATGAGTTATTTAAAATATTACTATATAATAGTTCATAATTCTATTGTATGTGTAAAATCACTTATTTTTAAGAAGTGTGTGAATTCAC
>NW_013784466.1:0-654 GCF_000517525.1 Limulus polyphemus
ACGAGTCATTTTTATAACGTTGAGTAATTTTATGTTTTTGCCTGTACAACATTCAGTATAAAGAGCTGAACTTACAAATTTTCTATGTAAAATACATTGGGGACATAATAGTAATTAGTGGAATGAGTTGAGATAATGATTTTTGTTTAATTAATTTGTGTGTGTGTCTTGTATATTTCTGGGAACTATGTAGCTATTAAAGTCACGTACTTATCAATAGTTTAGTGAATAAATAATCGAAAAAATGTGTCTAAAAATTGATGGGGTCAGGAATCGGCACTGTCGATTTACCCCAAAGAATCTCCTAAACGCAAAATAACAAAGAAAATGATTGTAGCATAAATAAGATATATTTGTAAATTATCTCTAATTATACGTTTGATAAAGTACGAGGTAATAACAGACTGTAAAAAGTTCAGCAACAGAACGTAAAGACTGGACCGGGATATGAAGACGAGACAAAAAAGTACAATGTTACTATGACTTAATACAGTGCCTGGCATGGCCAGGTGGATAAGGCGCTCGACTCACAATCTGAGGGTCGCGGGTTCGAATCCGCATCCCACCAAACATGCTCGCTCTTTCAGCCGTGAGGGCGTTATAATGTGACGGTCAATCCCACTATTCGTTGGTCAAAGAGTAGCCCAAGAGTTG
>NW_013784467.1:0-656 GCF_000517525.1 Limulus polyphemus
AGTAGTTAAATTGTACTTCGGATTTAGCAGTTAAGTAAAATCCGATATATAGTCAGTTTATTATATTTACCAACAAGATTGATACACACAGTTTTCTTTTTTTTTAACACAAATAGTTTTAATATACACTCAACAATACAATTTACAATAACAGTTATTACAAATAGTTATTATAAACAATGATTTATATTCAAAAGTTTTACAAACTTACAAGCAATATAAAGTCTTCTTTCTAGTCTGGAACTTCTTCGATATCTTATCGAGGGTTCATGATGAGCGAGTTAATTACGAGTTGACTAGGTATAATTCATTTCACAGGGAGCTAGCTAGCTTTGTCCTTCGTTATTCACCAGCCACACACGCCGAGTTTTTCTACGATGCGGTTATATATTTTTTTCGTAAAAATACTAATGTCCAATGAGAATCTACTGAAGTTAAATGATTTGTACTGTTCAAACTTCGTAAATGCTTCTGGTCAAATATCTGAAGTTTTCCGATTGATAAGTGTTACAATAATCACAGTTATAGCTTCCGAAGTTTATAGCACACTAACTATAGCAAACTAATAATAGGTACTCTTTTTTTGGCGCGTCATGTTGGTTATATTTATTTGCGTGTGGAGGCTTTCTAGAAATTTCAGTTTTACGTAACAATAC
>NW_013784468.1:0-654 GCF_000517525.1 Limulus polyphemus
TCCGACACATTCTCAGGCAACTCTTCATAAGGTGGGCATCCCTTATTCTTGGGTCCCCTTTTAGCACTACATGTACTGCATGTCCGGCACCATTCTTCCACATCTCTCCTCATACCTATCCAGTAAAATCGTTGTCGTATGTGACTCAATGTTTTCTTAACTCCGAGATGTCCTCCTGTTAAATTGTCGTGGGATCGACGCAGCACAACTTCCCGTAACTTCCTCGGTATAACTGTTTGCCAAGTCGTCACTTTCCCATCTGTAGTTTCCCATCTCCGGACAAGAATACCATCTGCAAGCTTTAACTGGTCCCATTGTGCCCAATAGTGCTTTATCACAGGGCTTAGACTAGACACCTTCTCCCAAGCAGGGCACACAACACTTGCTTTCAGAAAGTCAATTATTGGCTTCAAATCTTGGTCTTTCTCCTGTTCTGCTTTGATATCTGTATTTAGTTCCACTTCATCATCATCTACTTTTTCAGTCGGCTTGACTTCACCTTGACGGCACCTAATTATTTCAACCTCTCTTTTAACAGTTACCAGAACTTGGCCTTCGTTATTCCCAAACATCATTTTATCAAAATCAATTACAAACTTTCTCGGTAGTAGATAGTCCAATCCTAAGATGCATTCATCTTCAATGTCAGCCAAG
>NW_013784469.1:0-654 GCF_000517525.1 Limulus polyphemus
GTCATATGGGCCTTCCCATGGAGAAGACAACTTAGGAGACTTCCCTTTGGTCTTCCTGGGATTATACAACCATATACCTTGTCTTCTGGTACAAAGCTGACTTCAGTAGATCTCTTATCATAAGTTAACTTCATCGAATCAGCAGACGTTTTCAAGTTTGAATGCACTTGATGGTGGATATCATCCATCCGTTCTGATAACACTTTCACAAACTCTGACACATTCTCAGGCAACTCTTCATAAGGTGGGCGTCCGTGTTAACAGATCCACTGGCAACCAAAGTTCCCGACCAAACATCAACTTTGCTGGAGTGTATCCAGTGGTTTCATGCTCTGCTGTCCTACAGGCCATCAACAGTGGAGGGAGTAAGACATCCCAGTCATCTTGGCGGCTATTACAAAACTTTGCCAATTCCTGTCCCAGTGACCAATTGTACTTTTCTACCATCCCATCAGATTGTGAAGTGTCGTTGTCCTGGTCTTTCGGATGCCAAACAACTTGCAACATTCTTGGAACACAGCTGATTCAAAGTTACGGCCTTGATCTGAATGCAGTTCGTATGGCATACCAAATCTGAAGAAGAAATCACTAATAGACGAAGCTACAGTTGTAGTTTCCTGATTTGGTATTGCATATGCCTCAGGCCACTTGGTG
>NW_013784470.1:0-653 GCF_000517525.1 Limulus polyphemus
GTTTTTGGGAACTTCAGAAAACCACATTTTGTTGTAGTTACCTGTGATAAAAGTCTGTTGGTTGATGTCATGGATTTCTTCTTACTGTAGTTGGAGGATGTTTGAGGTAGAGGTGGTCTTTTGTTCTTTTATGTAGTGGGTCATGAGTCTTCTGGCTAGATCTTCTAGACACGCCTTGAACTCTAGGCATGGAGTTGTTTTGTGGTTGATGGCAAAGTTGAGGCTTTTGTTTAAACGTTGAAGTTCTGTGTCATTGAGTGTCCGGTCAGATCTGTTGATTACAAGCTTAGGCTGAGCTGCATTGTTGTGTTTCACTTCACATTGTTGTAGTTTCCTTAGTTGATCTAGTTTCTTATTGTGTGTAGACTTCTTTTCTTGATTCAGCAATGAATCAGGCTATAATTCAAAAACAATGATTCATGTGCTTGACTCAATTGTCTGTCTCTATCTCTGTCTGCAATTCAATTCCCCTGTTGCCGTCACTTCTTGGCGGTCTTATATACCAGAATACCACACATCTAGTAAACACTCGAGCATTCACGAACCTTCAAGAATATCATGACGTGTTACTAACGTCACGTGACTTCCGCTGTTGTAACACTGTCCCTTCCTTAGTATTGTTCGTCCCGAACAATAGCCACTTACATTAAACC
>NW_013784471.1:0-1004 GCF_000517525.1 Limulus polyphemus
GTTGATTCTTACTCTCGAGAATCCTCTACAACTTTGGAGAATACGCGGTAGTTTGGTAATACATATTTAACAGTATAAGCTATGCATATTTCTGAATATAAACTTAATCTAAACAAACGCTGATATTAAAATAAATATATAATAATAACTCCGTCACATGATATTATAACATTTAGATATGGCGCTACAAACTATTAACCCACCTCTATAGTTTTGATACCTTCTTCCTAACAATAACTTAATCTTTCAAAACAATTGTGAAGTATATTCGTATAAAAAAAACTCCATTTTACACCACATTCCAAATTAATCGAGAAAACACGTTAATGTTAGAATGGCTTCGGAATATTAAAAAATAACGTATTTTTCCCCTTTGCAGTATAACTAGATCAAGATGATTGAAAAAGAAAAAGGCAAAATCAGTTTAAAAATCGCGGAAGGTTATAATCAGTATTATAAAGTATTGTTCGGTTTCCATGTGGACGGCTATAGCTTTTATTCGAACACAGTGTGAAAGCGATCAAGATCGGTTTCCTGGATACGCTATAAACATTATTTAGCCCCCTCAGTGGCACAGCGGCAGGTCTGCTGACTTATACTGTAGAAACCGGGTTTAGATACCCGTGATGGGCAGAGCACAGATAGCTAGATTTTAATAACAAACAACAACAATATTCTTTAATTACAACCCTATAATTACAGGTTTATACAGTTTTAACACACAGTTTTTAACTTTAGATAAACTAAATAAGAAGTACGATAAAAAAAAGATAATTCGAAATTGCTTTTAGTGATCTTAGCAACAGATTTGATGAATACATAATCTTTACTATTATGTATCGTTTTATTTTTTGTAAATTTTCAAAGTTGGGCTTGCAGCGCAATCTACAATTAAATCTCCATACTTTAAATTCTTAGTGGTACTAAGCTAGCTGGGCCTGAGCATGACCTATTGATTAGTACCAAAGTGGGGATCTTAGAGTTCCGACTTCGAGCCATGGTGC
>NW_013784472.1:0-653 GCF_000517525.1 Limulus polyphemus
AGGGATTCATGTTTCGTGTCTATTCCTGCAAAATCTCCCTCGACATTTTAGGGCAGTAGGTTCACTGTCAGTGTGATGGTAAAATCCCGCTATTCGGTCAAACTAGAGTTGGCGGTTGGCACTGTTAAATAGCTATCTTCCCTCTATTCTATCAGTTCATAATTAGTGATGTCTTTAAGTAGATAACCAGTTGTGTGGCTCTTCATAAAAATTCACAAATAAAGTAGGAAACAAAGTGTATCACTTTTCTGTTGTATATTTACTAGCAGAAATACCCGCCCTCAGGGTAGGTATAACTGTTAGTTCCCACAGAAGGCTATTGGGCCTGCGACCTTATCTGGAATTGTCTGATAGTTCTAGAACAATGTACTCATACTTGACATTCAATAATATTCACCATTCATGAGAAAAAATACTTTATTGAAATTTTAATTTAAAAATGAGCTATCATTACAGCATTACATCACAGAGTAGATTTTATTGAAGTATTTCTTTGTAAACGCAGTTATCAATGAAAGTGTCTTGCTTTTATGTTGCAAAACACTCATGAAATTTTCATTAAGGAAAAAAAATTTAAAGCTTGTTTTTTGATTATTTTATATTTGAAACTTACTCCTTTGTGTTTTGTAATTTTTATTGGTTAAATCTGAAAC
>NW_013784473.1:0-654 GCF_000517525.1 Limulus polyphemus
GTATCCCTTCCTTAATTAGGCCATCCATGACCTTCTCATCTCTTGTCGCTTTGCTGGAGCTATCCTTCTTGAAGGGATCTTTATTGGACGGTGATTGCCTGTGTATATTCTGTGCTCTACAAGGTCTGTGCAGCCGAGGTCATGATCTCCTTTAGAAAAGACATCTGCATAATTTGCCAAAAGTTCCTTAACCTGAAGAGCCAGTGACGATGACAAATGGACTATACTCTTCTTATAGAGGTCAGTTAAATGTTGTGCGAGAGGATTTCCTTTCTTTATGGTCGCATTTCTTGCATTAACATTTACTGGCTCTACCTCCTGACACACACCCAACAATGCCCCTTCCTTAAGTGTCTCCTCACATTTAGAGAAGTTGGCCACTGTTATGGGTACTACTTGATGGCCTGCCACAAGTGACCTTCCAATATTCAAATCCGCTGACCTGGATGGGTCTTCCACTGCTTCTACAAGCATCGGGCTTCCTTGGGTATGTTATTCTATTCTACCCCAAATTATCTTCTCTGACATAGAGGGCATTGTGGTTGATTTAAGTGCTGTGATGTGCAAATCAACAAATGTTTCAGCACTTACTGGAATTTGGGCTTTGTTGTTTCCAATCGTTATCTTATCGAAGTTAAATACACACTTCCTGGG
>NW_013784474.1:0-654 GCF_000517525.1 Limulus polyphemus
AAACCGCACTGAAAGACCGTTTTAGTCAAGTCTCGTTAATTAATTTTTGGCTGAGCTGTCGTGCTGAGTACCTAAATTTATCAGAAAAAGTAGTGCGATTTCTTATGCCTTTTATCACGACTTATAAATGCGAATCAGGCTTCTCAATGTTGATTTTCTTAAAACACAAGTACAGGAACAGATTAGATGTCGAGCCAGATTTGAGGATCAAACGACTTCTTTTCCTCCTGATTTGAAGTTGTTGTGTGATGAAAAACAGCATCATCCTTCTCATTAGGTAAGTTTATTTCTTAAAAGAGCATTCATAAATATACAGTTAATGTAAAGATTAAATAACGATGAAGTATAATTTCTTTTATGTCTTTTTACACAGTAGTACTATAAAACACTTGTATATTTTATAATCGATGATGTATTGATAGAACTATTGCTTTCAGCTTAATGTCAAGACTTAGCCATGTCTTAGTGGGTTATCTAATTAGGTATTTGAGGAGGCCGGGCCTCATGAAAAATTAAAAAAATAAACGGGTCCCTAGTTGGAAAAGTTTGGGAAACGCTGCTCTATAACATATTTCTTCTTTTCTTTTTTTTAAGACTCACACTTAATATCTAACCTAGCGCCAAGAATGGTCTGATGGTTAAGGCACTCGACTC
>NW_013784475.1:0-654 GCF_000517525.1 Limulus polyphemus
AGGTGTAACTCTAGTTATCGAATTTGTAACCACCATACGCATCTTTAGCGTTATTTGGTACAGAAACTCCACGAACACCTAGGTGTAACTCTATTTACCGAATTTGTAACCAACAAACTCATCTTTAGCATTATTTGGTACAAGAACTCCACGAATACCTAGGTGTAACTCTAGTTACAGATTTTATAACCACCATACTCATCTTTAGCCTTACTTGGTACAACTACTCCATAAACACCTAAGTGTAACTATAGTTACCGAATTTATAACCATCATACTCATCTTTAGCCTTACTTGGTACAACTACTCCATAAACACATAAGTGTCACTATAGTTACAGAATTTATAACCACCATACTCATCTTTAGCGTTACTTGGTAAAACTACTCCATGAACACTTATGTTTAACTCTGGTTACCGAATTTGTAACCACCATATTCATCTGTAGCGTTATTTGGTACAACAACTCCACGAATATCTAGGTGTAACTCTAGTTACCGAATTTATAACCACCATATTCATCTTGAGCATTACTTGGTACAACTACTCTATGAACTCATAGGTGTAACTCTAGTTATAGAATTTATAACCACCATACTCATCTTTAGCCTTACTTGGTACAACTACTCCATAAACACTTAGGAATAACTCTAG
>NW_013784476.1:0-654 GCF_000517525.1 Limulus polyphemus
ACAAGAGAGCTCAATACTGGAAACTTCAACACAGGAAAGATGCCATGACAGGAAAGGCTGCTACCCAGAAAGGTTGTTGGAACTGTGGAGAGCAAGGACATATTAGGAGCCAGTGTAAGAAGAATATTACCAATAAGTCAGCCTCGGGGAAACCAGTAATGGTTGGTGTGAGGTACACCCACCAACCCCATCATGAACGTCCCAATGGCTAAGTGTAAAATGCCAAGCACACATAGTGTCTACTTGAGAGTAAAGCTGGATGGCCAAAGGTGCAACTTTGTCATAGATTCTGTGTCTCAGCAAACCCCTTGTGAATATCAAGATGCTGGATCACAAAGGAGTGCCTCAAGCCATATAGAAGCTCTGTGGAGTGACAGGACATTCTGCAAGGTTGTGGGAACAAGTGTGGGTAACTATTGAGCTCATGGGCATGAAGGACAGACACAAAGTATATTTGGCTGACATTGAAGACCAATACATATTAGGGTTGGACTACTTACTATCAAGGAAGTTTGTAGTTAATTTTGATAAAATGACGTTTGGGAACAACAAAGGCCAAATAACAGTAAGTGTTGCTGCTTCTGTTGATTTGCATGTCACGGCACTTAAGTCAACTACAATACACCCTATGTCAGAGAAGATAATTTGGGGTGG
>NW_013784477.1:0-654 GCF_000517525.1 Limulus polyphemus
TATCAATATTTGGTTCCACTTCACCATCATCAACTCCTTCAGTCACTTTGACTTCAGCTTGATGGCACCTGGTTAGTTCAACCTCTCTCTTTTAACAGTTACCGGAATTTGGCCTTTGTTGTTCCCAAACGTCATTATATCAAAATTAATTACACACTTCCTCATTAGTAAGTAGTCCAACCCTAATGTTCATGGGTCTTCAATATCGGCCAAGTATACTTTGTGTCTATACTTCATGCCCATGAGCTCAATAGTGACCAACACTGGTCCCCACAACCTTGCAGAATGTCCTGTCACACCACAGAGCTTCTGTATGGCTTCTGTACTCCTTTGTGATCTAACATCTTGATACTCACGAGGGTTTGCTGATATGCAGAATCTATGACAAAGTTGCACATTTTGCCATCCAGCTTTCCTGTCACGTAGACACTATGTATTCTTGGCATTTTACACCTAGCTGTTGGGACTTTCACAATGGGGGTTGGTGGGTGTACCTCAACACCCACCACTACTGGTTTCCCCGAGGCTGACGTATTGGTAATATTCTTCTTATTCTGGCTTCTCATATGTCCTCACTCTCCACAGTTCCAACAACCTTTCTGTGTAGCAGCCTTTTCTGCCGTGGCATCTTCCCTGTGTTGAAGTTTTCAGCAT
>NW_013784478.1:0-654 GCF_000517525.1 Limulus polyphemus
ATCTGCTCATCCCAAGTTTTCTGATCCTTCTCACAGTATTGAGAGATCATATCTAACAAAGTTTTATTAAATCTTTCTACTAAACCATTAGCGGCTGGATGATAAGCTGTAGTTTCGATTTTATTAACACCTAGTAATTCACAGATTTCCTTCATTAACTTAGAAACGAAGTTACTACCTCTATCTGTTAATAGATATTGGGGTATACCGTGTCTAGCTACTATGTGATTCACGAAAGCTTTAGCTATCGTTTCAGCTTTCTGATCAGATAAGCATATTGCCTCAGGAAATCTCGTTAGGTAGTCTGCGACTACTAACACGTATCGTATCTGTTTCCTGCATACGAAGTAGGCAATGGGCCTAGTATATCTATAGCAACTAGTTGAAAAGGGGCAGTTAAGGTCGGCATTCGCTGTAAGGGAGCGCTTCGTAAGTGACAGCTCGTCTTACGTCTCTGGCATTCAAGACAAGAATTGCAATACGCTTTAATATCTTTTCGCATGTTCAACCAAAAGAACCTTCTGCTTATTCTACTATATGTCTTAGCGAAAAGCTGGCGAAAGGTGTGTCATGGTAAGTTTTCATGACTTTGGTTCTTAGTTTAGTTGGTACCACTATTTGTAAAGTTCTACCGTCCTTAACTTTTCTACATAG
>NW_013784479.1:0-653 GCF_000517525.1 Limulus polyphemus
AAGGCAAGCTGGATATAGACAACAAGAAACTTCCGAACAAAGTCAAACCAGACTTCAAGCACAAAAAGTAAGACAAATAACTTAAAGAGAGCAAGAAACAGAGAAGCAACATGATGTATGACTTCAGGCTCAAAGAACAAGTCAAGCTCAATCACGATCTAATTTCAAATAAAGCTTTGTTTGATTAAATGTTTTTATTTCTTGAATCACAGATTTTGTCTACTTACTGAATAATGTCCTGAAAAAAATACTAATCTATACATTTGTTTCACGAGAGACATGCAATTTCAGAGCTATTTCACGAGTGTGTTGCCTTGGGTTACTCAACAAGTGTCTTCAGAACATCAATATCAATTCCAACATGTCAACCCCTGCCACTACAGTTTCTAAGACTAAAGTCACCTGAACAGAATTTGCTGAACCATCATTGACACTTACGAACATTCAAAACATTTCCATAAACTTCTTTGATATTCTTTGTGGCTACAGATGCGTTGTTTCCCTTCTTGTATTCAAACAGCATTATATGCCGAATATGTGTCTAGTCGTGTGTTATCACTATAAGGGATTAGTGTGTACTAAGCTTTACACATTCTATAGGCTACAGTAACGCGACATTTAGGTGGTTTGTTTAACTATTATATGTGATGTAC
>NW_013784480.1:0-653 GCF_000517525.1 Limulus polyphemus
ATTAAGTCGATGGTCAATGTATCCTCCTTGTGTAAAAGACAATAGATCTTCCTTTAACGTATCTAATTCGCTTTTAAATTTACTAATGTTTTCCATTTGTACTTCTTGTTTCCTTTCTTGTTCTAGTTGCCACTGCTGTAGTCTCTCTTCTTGTTTCTTTTCTTGTTCTTCTTGTTTATTTTCTTTCTCCTCTAGCAACTGCTGTAATTTCTCTTCTTGTTTATTTTCTTTCTGCTCTAACAACTGCTGTAATTTCTTTTCTTGTTTATTTTCTTTCTCCTCCAACAACTGCTGTAATCTCTTTTCTTGTTTCTTTTCTCGTTCTTCTTGTTTCTTTTCTTTTTCCCCCAACAACTGCTGTAATCTCCCTTGTTTATTTTGCTGTTCGAGCTGCCATTGTTGTAGGTTTTCTTGCCACTGCTGTAATCTTTCCTCTTGTTTCTTTTATTTTTCCTCCAACAACTGCTGTAATCTCTCTTCTTGTTCATTTTCTCGTTCTTCTTGTTTCTTTTGCTGCTCTTGTATTGCTGCCATCAAGTCTGCTAAGCTGTAGTTTGATTTTCCGCCTCTCGTTTCCATTTTTTTTTTCTTTCCACTTCTGACACCAATTTGTTACGTCTCTGTATGTTTGTTTGTTAATTCTTCTAAGATAC
>NW_013784481.1:0-271 GCF_000517525.1 Limulus polyphemus
GGTCTAATTAAATCGGTATGTAATTCAACACACTACTGGACTCTTTTCAGGTTGTTGGTCAATTAAATCGGTATATAATTCAACACACTACTGGACTCTTTTCAGGTTGTTGATCAATTAAATCGGTATATAATTCAACACACTACTGGACTCTTTTCAGGTTGTTGGTCAATTAAATCTGTATAGAATTAAACACACTACTGGACTCTTTTCAGGCTGTTGGTCAATTAAATCTGTATATAATTAAACACACTACTGGACTCTTTTCAGG
>NW_013784482.1:0-654 GCF_000517525.1 Limulus polyphemus
GGGGTAGGATAAAAGAACATCCCCATGGAAACCCAATGCTTGTAGAAGCAGTGGTAGACCCATCCAGGCCAGCGGATTTGAAGATTGGAATATCACTTGTGGCAGGTCATCACGTAGTACCTATAACAGTGGCCAGTTTCTCTGAATGTGAGCAGACACTTAAGGAAGGGGCATTGTTGGGTGTGTGACAGGAGGTAGAGTCAGTCAATGTTAAAGCAAGTAATACAACTGTAAAGAAAGGACATACACTTCCAGAATATTTGACTGACCTCTTTAAGAAGAGCATAGTCCATTTGTCATAATCACAGGCTCTTCAGGTAAAAGAACGTTTGGCAAATTATGTTGATGTCTTTTCGAAAGGAGATCATGACCTCGACTGCACAAACCTGGTAGAGCACAGAATAAACACAGGCAATCACCGTCCAATAAATATCCCTCCGAGGAGAATAGCTCCAGCAAAGCGACAAGAGATAGAGAAGGTCATGGATGGTCTAATTAAGGAAGGGATAGTCGAGAAATCAGATAGTCCCTGGTCAGCTCCCGTCGTATTAGTCCAGAAGAAGGATGGGACCCAACGTTGTTGTGTGGACTTCAGGGCTCTTGACAGCATAACCGAAAAAAACTCATACCCACTGCCAAGAATTGATGATACTC
>NW_013784483.1:0-654 GCF_000517525.1 Limulus polyphemus
TCATTCTAGAACAAAAAAGCATAACTTATATTTATTTCCTAATTTTTTATGGTAGTTACGAGATCAGTCAAATCGACCAAACCAGTACAGATATACATTAGTAAAAATAACAGACAAAATATAACATTTTTTTCTTAAGAAACGTTTGATAACTATCTGGATATTATAAAGATTTTGCATGTGAAATTTGAAAATTTTCTTATGCATAAAAGTATTTTTAATATTAAAATGATGATTAATTTGCATGTTTCATAGACAAATTGCAAAAAGAAAAGGCATGAGAATAACATTGCTTTACAAACCTTAAGACTTCATAAAAAAATTTGATATTTTGCATATCAAAGCATTGTAATATTTACTGATAATCTGCCAAATTTCATTAACATACACTTACTAATTTAAAAGTTATAGCATGAAAAGTATAACAAGTACAAAATGGTTATGAGGTCAGTCCCAGGGACTGAGCCTGTGCTGAAAGAGTTAAAAACATTTTATTAAAATGAAATATCTTTTTTTAAAGCATGTTTAAGGTTTACAAACATTTGTGGAGCTTACCTAAACATTTACACACAGGCCTATAATGGATTTAAAAAATAATATACACCTGGAAAAAAGTTAAGCACCCCCAAATATTTTTCAGGATCGCTTATTGAA
>NW_013784484.1:0-654 GCF_000517525.1 Limulus polyphemus
TGAAGTCCACACAGCAACGTTGGGTCCCATCCTTCTTCTGGACTAACACGACAGGAGCTGACCAGGGACTATCTGATTTCTCGACTATCCCTTCTTTAATTAGACCATCCATGACTTTCTCTATCTCTTGTCGCTTTGCCGGAGCTATTTTCCTCGGCGGGATCTTTATTGGATGGTGATTGCCTGTGTTTCTTCTGTGCTCTACAAGGTTTGTGCAGCCGAGGTTATGATCTCCTTTCGAAAAGACGTCTGCATAATTTGCCAAAAGTTCTTTTACCTGAAGAGCCTGTGATGATGCCAAATGGAATATGCTCTTCTTATAGAAGTCAGTTAAATGTTCTGGGAGAGGATGTCCTTTCTTTGTAGTTGTACTTCTTGCTTTAACATTGACTGGCTCTACCTCCTGGCACACACCTAACAATGCCCCTTCCTTAAGTGTCTGCTCACATTTAGAGAAATTGGCCACTGTTATAGGTACTATTTGATGACCTGCCACAAGTGACCTTCCAATCTTCAAATCCGCTGGCCTGAATGGGTCTTCCACTGCTTCCACAAGCATTGGGCTTCCATGGGGATGTTGTATTATCTTACCCCAAGTTATCTTATCTAACATTGGGGGTATTGTGGTAGATTTAAGTGCTGTGACATGCAGAT
>NW_013784485.1:0-653 GCF_000517525.1 Limulus polyphemus
GTGTTTAATATATTAAGAATACTTATGAAGTATATTCTTCCACTACAAAAAGCTAGTAAAATTCTATTATGATACTACAAAATCATGCAGGATCAAAAATTGGATGAATCATGAAATAATAAATCCGATAAACTGAACATAGTATCTTCATTCGAAAAAAGAAGAAAACCTAAATGTTATTATAGGGTTGAATAAAAACAAGAAAATAAAGACATCATCAGGTATCAAACACTGGTCGTAATAAATAATGTATTTGTGAAACGTACAATTGACTTGTTTTTCCTCATCTTTAATTATGGAGTTACTGACTGTTACAAATATCAATCATATAAATGTTATTACTTATGTTCCTGTTTAAGTGTGCATCAGACGTCTGATGAGTAGTAAAGTGTGTCCTGACGATATATAAATTAATATATAGTATTTAGTGGAAAATATTATTTCACAGAACTACAAAAAATAAACCCAATATTAAAAACACAGTAATTCTAATAAACATCTTTAATATGGACGTTTTGCAAATTCTTTAAATTTCATCATCAGCATTAATATCTCAAAAAATTAGTTCATAATATTCGAACTGAAAAATACAACATTAGCGTCCAGAGATTTTTTCATATTCAAAGAACAGATTTAAACGGTAACAATATAAT
>NW_013784486.1:0-649 GCF_000517525.1 Limulus polyphemus
AGTTACACCTAGGTGTTCATGAAGTAGTTGTGCCTAAGTAAGGCTAAAGATGAGTATGTTGGTTACAAATTCGGTAACTAAAGTTAACCTAGGTGTTCGTGGAGTTGTTGTACCAAATAACGCTAACGATGAGTATGGTGGTTATAAATTCGGTAACTAGAGTTACACCTAGATATTCGTGGAGTTGGTGTACCAAATAATGCTAAGGAAGAGTATGGTGGTTATAAATTCGGTAACTATAGTTACACCTAGGTGTTCATGGAGTAGTTATGCCAGGAAAAGCTAAAGATTAGTATGGTGGTTAAAAATTCGGTAACTAGAATTACACCGAGGTGTTTATGGAGTAGTTGTACCAAGAAAGGCTAAAGATGAGTATGGTGGTTATAAATTCCGTAAATAGAGTTACACCTAGGTGTTCATGGATAGTTGTGCCAAGTAAGGCTAAAGATGAGTATGGTGGTTATAAATTGTGTAACTAGAGTTACACCTAGGTGTTCGTGGAGATTTGTACCAAAAAACGCTAACGATGAGTATGGTGGTGATAAATTCGGTAACTAGAGTTACACCTAGGTGTTCGAGGAGTTATTGTACGAAATAACCCTAAAGATGAGTATGTTGGTTACAAATTCGGAAACTAGAGTTACACCTA
>NW_013784487.1:0-655 GCF_000517525.1 Limulus polyphemus
CTTTAAGATATTATTTTTAAATTTATTTATTAATAGTTTTCGTTTAGTATAGTATGTTTTATATTGTCACAAAATGTTACGTTATGTTAGATCTATTATTATAAATAAACTTATATTACAGATTTATCATACAAATCTGTGAAAGTTACCAGGAGAAGTAAACAGTATTAGGCTTACCAACACTTGTTGTCCCTGACTTATTTCTTTATTTTCCACTTGTACAGTAAATGTTACAGGCGATGTTAGTTCGTTTACAAACATTTGATGACCAGTGACTGGATTAAAGAGCTGGATTTCTGACAAAGGACCTAAAAGAACATTTCTGCCAATCACAGCTGCTGTTTCAAGAGCTACTTTGGCTGAACCAATACAAGCACCATAACAAGTAGTTGAGTCACATGGCCATCGTTGGTAGGAGTTGACGAGGTCTCTTCCAAGATTCATCTGTAAAAAATTGACATAATAATTTGTTAATTGTTATAAAGCAGTGTTTACATTCTCAACACTGTAAACTTATTCCTAATGTGTTGATTCCTGTTTTATTTATCCAGAATATACCAACCCAGTTTAATTGATTTAACAACACAACAGTCTATATTCTATACAGTTTTAACAAATCGTTACCAATATTAACTCTTCCTAACAAAACACTCAA
>NW_013784488.1:0-652 GCF_000517525.1 Limulus polyphemus
AAAGGAGGTGATAAAAATTGTCACAGTAATTACAGACCCATTAGTCTTACATTAGTTGTGGGAAATATTTTGGAAAGTCTGTTAAAAGATGCTTTGCAAAGTCATTTAACAAAGTTTAGAATTTTATTGGATAGTCAACATGGTTTTACTAAGGGAAAATATTGACTTACAAATATTTGAACATTCTTTGAAAAGGTTACTGGTTATGTAGATGAGGTTATGTAGATTGCTCATTTTGACGTACATTAATGACATAGATGAAGGGAAAGTCAATAAATTACTTAAATTTGCAGATGGTATTAAGGTCTTGGGTGTTGCTAGCTGTGAAGAGGATGCTGCTGATTTACAAAAGGATTTAGATCATTCAGTGAGTTTTGCAAATAAATGGCAGATGGGTTTTAATTATAATAAATGCAAGATAATGTATGTGGGTTATCATAATTTGAATTATAAGTATAATTTAGATGGGAATAACCTTAATAGTGTTATGAAGGAAAGGGATCTTAGTGTAATAGTCGGTCAGTCTCTAAAGCCATCCAAGCAGTGTGTTGTTGCTAATGGTAGGGCAAATAGGATTTTAGGTTATACCTATAGAAATATTGAATACAAGTCTAAAGAGGTTATACTTTAATTGTGCAGGTCACTGGTTAGG
>NW_013784489.1:0-1884 GCF_000517525.1 Limulus polyphemus
AGCATGACATAAAAGCCATTGTTGGAATGTAGTGTTACCAAAACGTACTGGGTTTTCCATATATTAGAAGTTGTTAACCTAACTGATGTTTACCAATAATTATTATATGAATACGCCCCGAATTCGTTTCATGAATTATCTTAATTTTGATTGGCTCACAAAGAAAGTTACCGACGTTTGACTGCGTCGACTGCATTTTTCTGCCTCTTTGTGGGTTAAGCTTGATTTCGTAAAATTTATTTATTTCAGTTAACTATGAAATGTGAGATTATAGTATACTATGGGGGTGGGGTGGTTATTTTTGACGGGCTATTCATCAGTATAAAATAATCTTCAAGATCATTACGAATGCACGTAGTAAATGATCAAAGTCGTATTGGTAAAAACACAGTTCAACACAATACTAACCGTACTCATCAAAGAGTCGAGAACACTAACTGCAAACGCTGTTCCACAACCGAACGGCTGTGTGAGGTAAAGTTCCGTGTCAGGGTCGTCATCGTCGTCCTGATCCATGAATTGCACGTTCGAGTCATTCACTAGAAAATTAAAAATAGTCTATTACTAGAAAGAAAACCCGTTATATAATCAAAGTAGGACCCATAGAGTGTAATAGAGACTAAACCTAGAACATTAACTCTACACATTTATCAGGACATGTGTAGAGTTATGTGATCTCTACCCGGCAACTGATAAACATGTAGAGTTATGTGATCTCTACTCATCAGCTGATAAATGTGTAGAGTTATGTGATCTCTACTCAACAGCTGATAAATGTGTAGAGTCATGTGATCTCTACTCAACAGCTGATAAATGTGTAGAGTTATGTGATCTCTACCCGGCAGCTGATAAATGTGTAGAGTTATTTGATCTCTACTCAACAGCTGATAAATGTGTAGAGTTATGTGATCTCTACTCAACAGCTGATAAATGTGTAGAGTTATGTGATCTCTTCCCGGCAACTGATAAATGTGTAGAGTTATGTGATCTCTACTCAACAGTCTCTACTCGGCAGCTGATGTCATTGTAATTTTTAGTTTGATCTATAATCGAGGTATTTAATAGTGTCTGTGAGATGTTGTTTGGTGTTGTATGCTGTTATATATTTATCATGGATTATTTCGCTAGACGTCGTCTGTTCAGACGGTTCGTGGAATCTGAATTCTTATCTAAAAGAGCAGAAGACTAACAGTAGTATGAACTTGACGACATTGATCGTACAAATAGGATAATACCAGCTAAGAGTGAATTAAAACAGACACTTTACACTTTCAACTATTTATACAATAATTATTTCTGCCGATTTGAGTATGGTTTCAGTCTGTTAAACTTGGGTCAGAGTTTCTTGATGGACTTGCTGTACTTACTGGTGTTCTCTACTCGGCAGCTGATAAATGTGTAGAGTTATGTGATCTCTACTCGGCAGCTGATAAATGTGTAGAGTTAATGTGCGGGTCTGTTAGACTATAGAGTATCCAGAACAAACAATATCTCACAGACACTATTAAATACCTCGATTATAGATCAAAGCAAGATTACAATGACGAGTCTGTTAGACTATAGAGTATCCAGAACAAACAAAATTTGTAACATTCAGAACAACACAACAATAGAGACGAAAAAATAGCAGAATACCCTTCTCAAACATGAATAACCAAACAACGTTGTAACCTAGAGGAGTTATCAAGTCACAAACCTAAACAACGCTGTAATATAGCGTTATCAAGTCACAAACCTAAACAACGCTGTAATATAAAGGAGTTATAAATTCATAAACACAAACAACGCTGTAATATAGAGGAGTTATCAAGTCACAAACCCAAACAAGATTGTAACCTAGAGGACTTATCGAGTCACAAACTTAAACAACATTCTAAGCAAGAT
>NW_013784490.1:0-654 GCF_000517525.1 Limulus polyphemus
GGACGGGAGCTGACCATGGACTATCTGATTTCTCGACTATCCCTTCCTTAATTACGCCATCCATGACCTTCTCCATCTCTTGTCGTTTTACTGGAGCTATTCTTCTTGGAGGGTTTTATATTGGGTGGTGATTGCCTGTGTTTATTCTGTACTCCACGAGGTCTATGCAGCCGAGGTCATGATCTCCTTTTGAAAAGACGTCTTCATACTTCGCCAAAAGTTCCCTAATCTGAAGAGCCTGTGATGATGACAAATGGACCATACTCTTCTTATAGAGGTCAGTTAATTTTCTGGGAAAGGACGTCCTTCCTTTATGGTCGTATTTCTTGCCTTAACATTGACTGGCTCTACCTACTGGCACACACCCAACAATGCCCCTTCCTTACATTTCTACTCACATTTAGAGAAATTGGCTACTGTTATGGGTACTACTTGAAAACCTGCCACAAGTGACCTTCCAATATTCACATCCGCTGGCCTGGATGGGTATTCTACAGCTTCCACAAGCATCAGGCTTCCTTGGGGATGTTCTTCTATTCTACCCAAAATTATCTTTTTTGACACAGGGGTATTGTAGTTGACTTAAGTGCTGTGACATGCAAATCAACAGATGCAGCAACAATTACTGGAATTTGGCATTTGTTGTTCCCAATC
>NW_013784491.1:0-813 GCF_000517525.1 Limulus polyphemus
TTTTGTTATTAACATCATTGGCATTGATTTGGCAATGTTACAATAGCTTTTTTTGTATATTCATAACTTTGTGAGCACCAAAGGTTTATGACATTGTTGAATATATGTCACAACATGACTATTGACTTACTTGCTAAATTGAAAGGAATACCAAGAAGTACTGCTGTACATTACTTTTTGAAATGTGTTGACCTTCTTCATGATGAAGTGACCAGATCTTTATAACTGTTTTCATAACAAATTTCCTTGGCTTACTTCACTTATTGACTGTTTTTTAGATATTCATTGAAACACCAAAGAAGTCTGAAAATCAGAGCACGGTGTTGGAGCAATTACAAAAAAAGATCTGTACTGTTAAAGTATTTACTTCATATAGTTTACTTTGTAGTGTGATTTTCTCATCTCCATTGTGTGGTGGCAGGGTATCCAATGTTCAGATTGTTTGTTATTCTGGTTTTACTAGTCAAAGTACCATATACCAGAGCATTAGATTTTAGCAGATTTACTTTAGTTGATAATTTTTCCACTAGGCATTCAGTATCATTAATTTTTGTGCTATCTTTTACCAAATAGAAAACATGTTTATATGTATCAGCTCAGAAAGTTGATACCTAAAAAAAAAAAAAAGTCATCTGTACTCATACACATTGAGTGACTTACTGGATTTGATGAAAACCAAGGTCCACTTTCTATCTGTCTTGCTTAGAGTTTAAATCAACTATATCAAGTTGTGAAAAGATCATTACATTGTGTGCTGCACTGAGTAATAATGGAACCCATCATTCTTTTCATTGAAAAACTAAACAAATCGGG
>NW_013784492.1:0-654 GCF_000517525.1 Limulus polyphemus
GTTTTCGAGAAGAGTTAACCCTAATTTTTTATACTATAGATAGTAATGCACTTAATAATTTATATTTAATTAAATAATGCACCAAAGAATATAGACTAATAACATGGAAGAAGCAGACAAATTCCCTTACCTCTCAAAATTTTCCTGGCTTTCTAACTATGCTACAAGAGCCGTTACAAATTTATCAAAGTTAGTTGTTAACTTTCTCACGGGAACAAATCTTGTACTGTGAGTGAAACTGACAATATTCTGTTCAGAATACATTATACGTCATTCGATAAATGAAAACCTTGACTTCCTATTGGTTATTGGTATTATATAATGAAACGTAAGAGAGAACTATCAACAAAAGAGAAGATGTGACAGGTGGGTGTGGCAGGAGGGGTCTGATTTTTTATTTGATAGCTCTGTAACCAAACAAAATTGAAGGCTATAAAAATTATGGTTTGTTTGAGCAATAACGATTTTATAGAGAGTATTTTATGTTTAATTTCGTACATGTTTGGAGGTGATAGATAAAATAGGGATGATGACATGCTAAGACAAAATGTGTCATGTGGGTCACACTAGGAGAAATTCAGGATTTTATTAAATATTGCCTTGTAGAATTAAGAACTTAAAACTTGTATACTATTAAAATATGGATTATTAGCT
>NW_013784493.1:0-654 GCF_000517525.1 Limulus polyphemus
AATCTAGTAAATGCTAGAGCACTCCCGAAGGAACGGGATAGTTATAGAAACGTGGCGTGACACTAGTCACGTGACCTCGCTGACGCAACAGTACTATGCATAAGAGAGGGGGTTGGTGGGTCTACATGGTACTATACATAAGAGAGGGGTTGGTGGGTCTACATGGTATTATACATCGCAAAGTGAACTGTATGTGGGGAATGGATCTGTCATCACTCAGAGTCCCATCTCGGACAATAAGATTTATGTGTTAAGGTTTTGTGTGTGAATTTCTTTATAGATACTTAAGAGTACCGTCACCCTATTGAATTTTAATACTAGTCTCCATACCCAGGTTTTGGAAGCGTCGCTAGATCTGGTGTCTTTTACGAGATAAGTCGATCGGTTTGTCATTTTTGATTGGACCATTCGGTTCAATGTCTTTGGTACTACAGGTGTTTGGTAAGATCACGTGTTGTAGAATAGGTTTAACAACACAGTCACTGAGACACCCGACACAACTATCAGATTTGTTTAGAACTGTACGTGCCTAACCTCATACATGAGAAGTCTAGGCAGATCATTTAACTGTTTAAATTACTTTAAATATGCAGCACGGCCTTTACATTTTATAAACTTTGTGCATTCAGAGACAAAATAGAATAAAACGTTTCG
>NW_013784494.1:0-882 GCF_000517525.1 Limulus polyphemus
CAATACAGTTTAAAATAAAATTATAATCAGAACTGAAATAGGTAGATAAATACCAATAAATTGATTTCAATAAACGTATATAAAATCATGACCTATGTATCCAGAACGTAACTTTATTAGCTTAATATTTCACTATTACAGCTTCGTCAGGAGCTATCAAATATCCTACAATTTCACTAATCCAGTTAAATCTCTATTAAAACGCCGTCATACGTAAATCGAACATTGATACACGTGTTTAGAAAGTTCACATTATATTAAAATAATATCAAACATTCTTGAATTTATATTGTTACGACAAACCAAGCCAACAATGCTACATAAATAACATATGTAAATAAACCAATAAGTAAACTATTGGCATCATTGGATTTAGAATATAATACGTTATGTATCTAAAACTTTTCTTCATATTTGTATTGGTAAGTAATTTTCCATCATGTTATATTAATACATTCAGAAAACAATGTCTGAACATATATTTCAACCCTTATAATTGTGTAAAGAGACTACATCAAAGTTCAACATATTATAATCTTTAAAATGCAATTAACGTCTCTACACTAAGGGTCAACCTTTTTATTTGTTCATTTTAGGTTTCTTTTTCTTGATTAAAATGGATTCCTTAATTTTAGATAAGATGTTATCTGCTTGGTGGTAGGCCATGTTTTTTTCCCATAATGTTCTGCAAAAGCATTATTAGTATTGAGGTTTTGAATGTCACGCACATGTTCAGATATTCGATTATGTATGGGTCGGCACGTTTCTCCTATATAGGTACTACAGCATCTGCCTTATGTTTCATTTATGGTGATTAATAACATGCTATTATTACATTGTGCTGTAAGTTATGCCGAACTTGTTATTAATGATTTAAGGGAG
>NW_013784495.1:0-656 GCF_000517525.1 Limulus polyphemus
TATTCTTTTTATCAGTATACTTTCTGCTATTTATCTTTTGGTTATATCAGTTGCACTTCGTATAATTTTTATATTGCTTTCAGATACAGAGGGTTTAGTTCCTTTCAAATGTTCTTTGGTGCTCATGTTAGGTTCTCTCCCAGTTCCACCTTAATAAAATCGTTCACATGCGTCGCAATTGATGTTATATGTTATTTGATGTTATATATTATTTGATGTTATATATTATTTGATGTTATATGTTATTTGATGTTATATGTTATTTGATGTTATATGTTATTCGATGTTATATATTATTTGATGTTATATGTAATTTGATATTATATATTATTTGATGTTATATATTATTTGATATTATATGTTAATATATGTTATATGTCATTTGATATTATATGTTATTTGATGTTATATGTTATTTGATGTTATATATTATTTGATTTTATATATTATATGATGTTATATATTATTTGATATTATATGTTATTTGATGTTATATGTGATCTGATGTTATATATTATTTGATGTTATATGTTATTTGATGTTATATATTAGCTGATGTTATATATTAGTTGATGTTATATATTATTTGATGTTATATATTATTTGATATTATATGTTATTTGATGTTATATATTATTGATGTTATATATTATTTG
>NW_013784496.1:0-654 GCF_000517525.1 Limulus polyphemus
ATATTGGCTAAAAGTCACAGGAAACTAGTGTGAAACGAAACATAGAAAACATTGGCTAAAAGTCACAGGAAACTAGTGTGAAACGAAACAGAAAACATTGGCTAAAAGTTCATTCAGGTTTGGATTATTTACTGTACTGAGTAATTTCTACTTTTGTTCACAGGATTATCAGTATTGACAGATTAGGGTCTCGAGTACCATCCGTAGGCTATATTTCACTCTATTGTGTAGTCAAGAACAAGCATATTAAGGAACAACCTATGACAAACAAAAACATGTACATACTTTAAATGTGATCATTTTCTTGACAGCAAAACATGGGCCTGCTAAGAACGGAGACAAACAATAACACAAACATGAGTTAAACAGTTAACTCACGCCCATAACGAAGACAAACAAGTATCGCAAACATGATTTAAACAGTTAAAGAACACAACGTTGTTCCAGGAAGATGGAGCACCGTGTCACACTGCTAGAAACACCCAAAAGTGGCAGGAAGGAAATGGTATCCAGAAGTTGCCCTGGCCGAGCCAATCTCCTGACATGAACCCCATCGAAAACCTCTGGGCCATACTCGACCGGCAAGTCAAGAAACAAACAAAAACTAACTTCGAAGAGCGATGTACTCCAAGTTTTGAAGCAAGAGTAGGCGAC
>NW_013784497.1:0-653 GCF_000517525.1 Limulus polyphemus
TCCCACCAAACATGCTCGCCCGTTCAGCCGTGGGGGCGTTATAATGTGACGGTCAATCCCACTATTCGTTGGTAAAAGAGTAGCCCAAGAGTTGGCGGTGGGTGGTGATGACTAGCTGCCTTCCCTATAGTCTTACACTGCTAAATTAGGGACGGCTAGTGCAGATAGCCCTCGTGTAGCTTTGCGCGAAATTAAAGAAAAAAACAATTAATGAATCATTTATTAGAGATTTGCTAAAATAAGGTTATCAACAAAGCCCAGCAGATTTGGTTAGAGAAATGCATTAATGTTTCCTAGTAGAGAAAAAACAAACAAACTATACTTCAAACTTTCCACCAGCAATTTTCATCATTCCAAAAATAAATTCATGAATAAATTAAGCAGAGAAATTCGCGCCTGAGAAGTAGATTTTAAATTTTTAATGTTTTTTATAGCAAGTTTATTTAGCAACTGTTACATCAAAAAATAAAATATTCAACTCCAACAATGAAACTTTAATGAGTTGAAAGAATATGTTTTCAAGTTAACAACGCATTCATCAAAAACGCTATATTTTGTTTTGCATATTTATAAAGTATTCAAGTTAACAACGCATTCATCAAAAACGCTATTATTTTGTTTGCATATTTATAAAGTTTTCAAGTTAACAACGC
>NW_013784498.1:0-1887 GCF_000517525.1 Limulus polyphemus
CACTCCTTGCTCTACCATACTGCTGCTACGTTTCCTTAGTGTCGAATCTTCGTTTAGGATCTGAGCCGAGGCGGTGTTCTTTTCTTCAAGAGGCACCAAAACATTAGCACGAAGACCCTAGGGCAGTAAGAATGGATTGACAAATAATAGGAATACATATATTAGTTCGGTATCCTCAAGTTACCAACTTGTTTCAAACAACGATGCATCATAACATTTATAAAGATTTTCAGAAATGTTGTTATCATTTACTAACTTACATACTACACCTTTCCAAACAACTTTGGAGAAGATAAATTTATGCAGTAATAGGATAAGTTGGCATTTTAATTTCATTCAAAAACCAATTAGTACATAATCTTTGGCTATTTAATAAGTTCCTTCAAGCACCAGAAACGATCCTTACGTTCTTTCATTTAATGCTGTAAATATCAAAAGTCCAACAAAGTACGTTTAACGTTCGTTTTCATAAAATGAATTACATCGAAAGAACCCAACTTCCATATTTCTTTAAATAAACTCAAACAAACCAAGAACTATTCTATTTAATCAAATAATGCCATTCTGTGTTCATTCTGGACTTTAGAACTACGTGAAAAGAAAAGAGAATAATGCATCTTTGATAAGAGAAAATAAAACGTGCATTAAGAAAAGTATCTTTATCTAGTAACTTTGATTAAAATAAACCAGGAGAGAGGTTTTTTACTTACTTTGAAAATATACGGTACAAAGTCTCTTCTGAAAGGAAGACGACATTTAAGGAACCACATGGCAATTACGTGATGAGCCAAGGAAACTGTGTACAAGCTAAACCTAGCGAGAAATAACTGTGTGTAAAGTTTAGAGTGCAACGTATACATTCTAAACTTATAAATACTGTCAAAATGCATAAATATAACATGAAATTTTTGTTGTCATACTATGTTAAAGGTTGGAAATTTTAACATGATAATTAAACAATGTTAACCATTATATTAACCAGAACTGTTTTGTTCCACATATTATAACCATAATGTGAGTTTAAAAAACAGTTTCACGACCCAATTAAGGTCATGGAGTCAGGTCAACTGAAGGGTTCAACATAGAACCTGGAGCACTGTTTCAAGACCCAACTAATGTCATGGAGTCAGGTCTACTGAAGGGTTCAACAAAGAACCTGGAGCACTGTTTCAAGACACAAATAAGGTCATGGAGTCAGGTCTACTGAAGGGTTCAACCTCCCCAGTCTCTACGTAACTTTTGTGGAGGACCAGTACATTGATATATGGTTTTGTGTGTTTAGGTTTGATTAGACTCCCCAGTCTCTACGTGAGTTTTGTGGAGGACCAGTACATCAGTATATTTGCTATCGCTCTTCCTTACACCAACCCGTTTAAGTAAGTATCTTCAATTATTGGCTTTTAGACATAATTTATTAGGGATGTTGAAATTATGAAAAAATAAAACACTTATGTGTAGACAACTTAGTATGCCACTACAGTAATAATGTCTTTAAAACTTAATTATTGTCTTCAACTACTTAAAACTATAAACCTGCTGTATTCATGTTAACACTACCTTAATTTCCAAATACTAAATACAGCACACATAAGCACGTGCAATTCACATTCGTTTTACTTACGATGATTTGGAAGTGCTTACTATATTTGTTACTAATAATTGGAGAAAATAGTCCGTTAACTCAAAGTCCACTCATTTTAGCAGTGGGGAAATAACTTTTTGTTAGTTTTTTCTTAATGAAATTATAAATAATAGTTATTTTGGTATTGAATTGGAAAATAACTTGTGTGCTCCAGGTTCTATGTTGAACCCTTCAGTAGACCTGACTCCATGACCTTAATTGGGTCGTGAAACAGTGCTCCAGGTTCTTTTCTAATCAAACCTAAA
>NW_013784499.1:0-858 GCF_000517525.1 Limulus polyphemus
TTAATGTTTTGCGTTTTGTACCAGTACGTCGTTCCATTTGGACGGATCTTCTCGAAATTTTTTCAATAACGTTAATTGCATACTTGCTTATTTACATGCAAAATTCTAGCCTTCTATTATCATTTTTGCGACTTTTGTGGTCGTTTTATGTTACTCTTTTATTGGCTTTTCTGAAAGCGTATGTGTACTGCAGTGAAGCTTTTGGTTACTAATTGTTTTTCGATTTCTTCTTACCAGTGGGTCCTAAATTGATGATTCTTCACCAAATTTGGTATGTAGGTACACTTTAACGTTGCGTAGTAATATGCAGAGTTTTACCTTCCTATTGTTTGTTTTAAAGGAGTTATGGAAGGTTTTGCGTTTTGCACCAGTACGTCGTTCTATTTGGACGGATCTTCTCGAAATTTTTTCAAGAACGTTTGTTGCATACTTGCGTATTTACATGCAAAATTTTAGCCTTCTATTATCATTTTTGCGACTTTTTTGGTCGTTTTATGTTACTCTTTTATTGGCTTTTCTGAAAGCGTATGTGTACTGCAGTGAAGCTTTTGGTTACTGATCGTTTTTCGATTTCTTGTTACCAGAGGGTATTAAATTGATGATTCTTCACCAAATTTGGTATGTAGGTACACTTTAACGTTGCGTAGTAATATGCCTTTAAAACAAACAGTAGGAAGGTAAAACTCTGGATCCGTCCAAATGGAACGAAGTACTCCAAATTTTGTATGAACGTTCGTTGCATACTTGCGTATTGTCATGCAAAATTCTAGCCTTCTATTGTCATTTTTGCGACTTTTGTGGTCGTTTTATGTTACTCTTTTATTGGCTTTTCTGAAAGCGTATGTGTACTGCAGGGAA
>NW_013784500.1:0-652 GCF_000517525.1 Limulus polyphemus
AACACCCTCCACAGTTGCATATGTTTTCCTAATAAGATGGTGTTGCAGCGAATAGAAAAAGATGATAATCTGATGGTGCCATATCTAGAGAATATTTTGGGTGGGGGAGAACTTCCCAACTCCATAATCTTTTGTTACGTCAAACGTGCCGCATGTGGACATGCATTGTCATGGAGAAGAAGAACACCTTTCCAATTGATGAGTGAAGGGTGTTTCTGATGAAGGGCTTGATTTAAACGTTCTAGTTGCTGACTCTCTGCAATGAGAGTTCGCTGTGTATTGAGGAGTTTGAAATGAATTACTCCTTTGACATCCCACCAAATGCAAAGCATCACTTTCTGCAGATGAAGTCCAAGTTTTGGGGTCAGAAGTGGTTTTAGTCTAAGACTGAGCCATTGTTTTGGCATTTAATATTCGCATAGGGAATCCATTTTTCCTCATCGGTGACAATTCTGTCCAAAAATGGCAAAGTTCGTGAGGCACCCAAACACCTTTATGGAGTTTTCCCATATTCCTTAGATGTTTACATATTGTTTCATGAGAGATATGCAACTTCAGGGCCATTTCATGAGTGTGTTGCCTTGGATTACACTCAACAAGCATCTTCAGAGCATCAATATCAATTCCAACATGTCGCCTCCTGCCATCACAG
>NW_013784501.1:0-655 GCF_000517525.1 Limulus polyphemus
CATAATAGTTTCGGTTACCGTCGCTAGAAGGCAGCACATAATGTTTTTTTTTATGTTAACTACGACAGTTTGGGGCTTTTCACTTCACAACAATGATATCTGACAAACCAATTTCGCTAAAAATAAGTAAATAAATAAAGAATTAATTAAAATAATATTTAATGTATCAAAGCACCCGAAGTATCTTTGCAAGTGAACGATCTGTATACATATTATTGATGTCTCAGTTTAATAACACCATTTTCTTAATCATCAAATCAAGACATTATATAGAGGTCTTCTTTCTTTCAAAACTTCAGTGGGGCCGAGCCTGGAGCTGTATGTGTATGCGTGGTATCATATATCATGGCCTGGGATCCATATGATGTCCTCCCCATTAATCCTCTGACCCCGGCATGGGGTTATGATTGTATACACATACAGTAACCCGGGGTGAGGTTGGAAAGCGTGGGTTCTGGTAGTCTCCCCAAACGTTGGTCCAGTGCTCCGGGGTACTTGTACCGTCCTGGAGGAACCGTTCCAGCTTCGCTGGCCTCCAAATTAATCCAAAAATAGATTATGTTTACTTTCAGCTGTGTTAGGAAAAGTAAGAAGAAATACTTGGAAGTTCAGTTATCTCTCAATAGATGGAGAAATAAATTAGGAAAAAAGTACT
>NW_013784502.1:0-866 GCF_000517525.1 Limulus polyphemus
AAAAAGTTGTATCAAGAAAGAATAAACTAGTTTTAATTAAGAAAGGACTTGTATTGTTGAAGTTCCTCAGAAAGAATTTATACCGGAAATTAGCAAACGAGCAGATACATAACAATATTTTCTTATACACCTCATCCCCAAATAGGCAAGTTGGATTGCAGATGAGTAATTTTTATATTGTAATCATTAATATACACGCACTGAATATTGTTTAATATTTTTAAAACTAAATAGAAGTTATTCTCATAATCTGATCAATGTCACTATTCATTTTGTAGCTATAAAGTTTTGTGATTGTTTTAAATATATATAATACAAAGTTTTAGGTTTAAGGTAGTTCTATTTATAAACTTAACTCGTTTAACAATACATTTTTTATACAGTATAAATATCTTATAGGTATATCACAGCTCTTTTTATCAGGTACTCGTTAGGAAACAAAAGTTTTGTGACGCGGCTTAAAATCATGTTCTGCAAGATCCAAGATCATGATTTGAAGCTTGCCCTAAATTTGTACATATTCAGTTAGTTATATTGTTGTATTTCAGTTCTAAGTCATACATTCATAACTCGTTTAAAATTTATTCTGTTGTGAACTAACATACTTGATTTTTTTGTACAGAAATAATGAAAATGTCCAGAACATCTTCACCAAGGTTAAATTACCAAATTCCCTCAATTCTGTAATCGTGCCATCTGGCAAGATGGGTTTTTTGCTGGTTTAACTTTTAAGGATAGGAAGTTGTTTTTATATTATATACCTATGCGAATATTTGCCAGTGAGATGAACCTTTAGTATATTTTAGTATCACTTGAGAAAATATGTTACCGGAACCAGGAATGCATGCAGTTGGTTAGAATAAGTG
>NW_013784503.1:0-917 GCF_000517525.1 Limulus polyphemus
TCATCTTTAGCCTTACTTGGTACAACTACTCCATGAACACCTAGGTGTAACTCTAGTTACAGTATTTATAACCACCTTATTCATCTGTAGCCTTACTTGGTACAACTACTCCATGAACACCTAGGTTAACTCTAGTTACGGAATTTATAACCACCATACTCATTTTTAGCCTTACTTGGTATAACTACTCCATTAACACTTAGGTGTAACTCTAGTTACCGAATTTATAACCACCATATTCATCTTTATCCTTACTTGGTAAAACTACTCCATGAAGACCTAGGTGTTACTCTAGTTACCGAATTTATAACCACCATACTCATCTTTAGCCTTACTTGGCACAACTACTCCATCAACCCCTAGTTGTAACTCTAGTTACTGAATGTATAACCCATACTCATCTTTAGCGTTTTTTGGTACAACAACTCCACGAACACCTAGGTGTAGCTCTAGTTCCCAAATTTATAACCACCATACTCATCTTTAGCCTTACTTGGCACAACTACTCCATGAACACCAAAGTGTAACTCTAGTTACAGAATTTATGACAACAATACTCATCTTTAGCCTTACTTGGTACATGTACTCCATGAACACTTAGGTTAACTCTAGTTACAGTATTTATAACCACCATACTCATCTGTAGCCTTACTCGGTACAACTACTCCAAGAACACATAGAAGTAAATCTAGTTACCGAATTTATAACCACCATACTCATCGTTAGGTACCAAATAAAACAACTCCACGAATACCTAGGTGTAACTCTAGTTACCGAATTTATAACCACCATATTCATCTTTAGCCTTACTTAGTACAACTACTCCACGAATACCTAGGTGTAACTCTAATTACCGAATTTATTACCACCATATTCATCTTTAGCCTTACTTGTTACAACTACTCCATAAACACCTA
>NW_013784504.1:0-670 GCF_000517525.1 Limulus polyphemus
GCTTTATTAGCAAAACCCCTAACTGAGTTAACTAAGAAAGAAACGAAATTTCAGTGGACAGATAAAAGACAGGAAGCATTTGAAAATCTGAGAGAAGCTTTATTAAAAGCACCAATATTAAGCTATCCTGATTTTAGTAAAGAATTTATACTAAGCACAGATGCTTCAGGTTTCGCTATAGGTGCAGTATTATCACAGTTGGATGAAAATGGTAAGGAACACCCTATAGCTTATCAGAGTAGACAGTTAGGAAAAGCCGAAATCAACTACTCAGTTACAGAACAAGAGTGCTTGGCTGTAGTACATGGAATTAAAACTTTTCGTTGTTATTTATATGGTCGAAAGTTTACCATTATTACAGATCATGCACCCCTAAGATGGTTGATGACATTAAAAGACCCTTCTTCTAGATTAGCTAGATGGTCTTTATTATTACAGGATTATGATTTTGAGATAATACATAGACCCGGTAAAAAACATTCTAACGTAGACGCTCTGAGTAGAATTAGAGTAGAAAGTAACGAAACGGTCGAAAAACAAATGATCAATCAGATAAACGAAGCGCAATCTGAACGTGAATATGAATCAGAAGTAATTTGGGATATAGATCATATAATTAGTGAACAAAAGAAAGATCACGAAATAAATAATTTACGTAGTAAAGTAATGA
>NW_013784505.1:0-654 GCF_000517525.1 Limulus polyphemus
GTCAAGAGGAGCATCGAAATTGATCCCAGATTAAAGACTGCAGAAATGGCCAAAGTTGGTGGGATGAGCCCGAAATCTGTTCAACGAATTCTCCACAGATTGGGTTATCGTTGCAGAGCAGCTAGACGGAAGCCCTTATTAAGACCTGCCAAAATAGTCAGACGAAAGAAGTGGGCAAGTGATATGATGACCAAACCTCTGGACTTTTTGTTCTCAGACTAATCAATATTCGCCCATATTTTCGGACAGTGGAAGGATATGGGTCTGGAGAATGCCTCACCAAGAGTTTTGGCTCAACAGATTGCAGCCAACTGTGAAGCATGGTGGTTTCAATGTGATGGTTTGGGGAGCTGTTTGGGATGGTGGGAGATCGAGCTCAGTGGAGAGCGTTGGAGGAAGGACGCTTGCCACTTTATTCCTCGGGACAAGAAAACAACGTTGTTCCAGGAAGATGGAGCACCGTGTCACAGTGCTAGAAACACCCAAAAGTGGCAGGAAGAAAATGGTATCCAGAAGTTGCCTTGGCCGAGCCAATCTCCTGACATAAACCACATCGAAAACCTTTGGGCCATAATCAACCGGCAAATCAAGAAACAACCAAAAAAAAAACAACTTCGAAGAGTGATCTACTCCAAGTTTTGAAGCAAGAGAGGG
>NW_013784506.1:0-1001 GCF_000517525.1 Limulus polyphemus
TGTGTCGCTTAAGTTTCGTCGGAACAAAGTTACGGAAAGTTAATTAACAAACGGAGACGTAACAATAGCTAAAAAACTGGTGTAACCTAGCAGCTGTGCCTTGACGGCTCTCAACTACAAGATCTGTGTAGCCTAACTGCATTACATATTTAACAAAACGGTGAAGCCTAACTGCAGTAAACAACTACGAAAATAGTTCTCGAAAAGCAAAAAATGTTTGATTTTTTTTTCTGTGTTATAAATGCAAAGTTTTTCTTTTATCATGGGGAGATGTGTCTGCCTCTTCGCCTTCCCCATTTGACATTCCATTTTAGTTTCACGTGACGGTGAAAGCTTTCGTAGTTTCATGTCTTCGTATGGAAGAGCTAAGCATATGTTAAATAAAAGTGAAAGATGAATTAAAAATAATTTAATCCCGTGAAATTAAGTTTGGTCTCGTGTTTGCTATATGTTCGATATACTAATAATTTGGGCCCCGTGTTTCCTACACGTTCTATATGTTTTACTATGATTATAAGTCTCATTCATCCTATTTTTCTGTTCTCAAAGACAACGAATAAGGCAACGAACAACAAAATAATTCCAGGTTGTTATTTTGTATCCATGAAAAGCTATTCCCTCAGATCGAAAACCACAGTAGACTTGACATTCTGTTTCAAAGTGTGAAATGTTTACTTCGTCTTAACTTTTGTAATAAACAAACAAACAAAAAACAGCCATAATTCTTACCTCTTGCGTGAACGTTATAGTTCCTCTTGCTGTTTCACCCGTTAATACGGCAACAGCTTTCACCGAATTACCCGGGTATCCATGTAAGCTTGGGTGGCAGCTCTCGACGGAGAGAAAGATGCATGAAATCAGGAAGCATATTAGTGACATTGTTCTTAGAGCCCTAAGTAACGTGTGGAAGGAACGCTTTACTTCTGTGTTGATAAACAGTTCTAGACGGCCTGCGCTTCACTTTATATAGGTAACAAACAACAAGTAGAGATACTAAACGA
>NW_013784507.1:0-653 GCF_000517525.1 Limulus polyphemus
TACGGGTGCTCGGTCATCTCTACTAAGTTCTGAACTAGTAGATAGAAACCCGACATTGTTAGACAGTGCTTGGAAAGAAGTTTCCAGAAGTATTTTAACGTCTATAACAGGACACCCTGTTAAGACATTAGGTAGATATAATATGCAAGTGAAAGTAGGAAACCTAGAGCTAAGTCATTCATTTTACATCTGTAAGCAGATAGACTTAGACACAGATGGTATTATAGGGCAAGATTTCTTAAGAACTTACGACACTGAAATATCTCTTACCCAAAGTAAGCTACGCATAGAAAAAGAGGTCTTAAGTTTTGAAGGACTTGAGCCTTCAAACTTATGTGCGACAGTTACGACACATGATACCTTCCCGCTGACTAACAGTCAGATGCCTAACGCTTGTACTAGCGAGGCTAAGGATCAACTGTCCCAGAATGACAGCACTGACTTCTTAAAGTGTAGTGACACACGACTAAGTCAGAGGAGTAAGAATAAGAAGTGTTCTAAAGAAAGTTCAGAAAGAAAGCCAGAGAATAGGACTACACAGAAAAGCGTTAAACCTAGCAGAAGTCATAAAGATAAGGTGAGTGATAGTAAAGTAAGGCAGAACAAGTTAATGAATAAACATAAACTTATAAAACAGGAAAATAGTAATTCAA
>NW_013784508.1:0-654 GCF_000517525.1 Limulus polyphemus
AAGATAATTTGGGGTAGGATAAAAGAACATCCCCAAGCAGGCCCAATGCTTGTGTAAGCAGTGGAAGACCCATCCAGGCCAGCGTATTTGAAGATTGGAAGGTCACTTGTGGCAGGTCATCAAGTAGTACCCATAACAGTTGCTAATTTCTCTAAATGTGAGCAGACACTTATGGAAGGGGCATTGTTGGGTATGTGCCAGGAGGTAGAGCCAGTCAATGTTAAGGCAAGAAATATAACCATAATGAAAGGACATCCACTCCCAGAACGTTTAACTGACCTCTATAAGAAGAGCATAGTACATTTGTCATCGACACAGGCTCTTCAGGGTAGAGAACACTTGGCGAATTATGCAGACGTTTTTTCAAAAGGAGATCATGACCTTGGCTGCAGAGACCTTGTAGAGCACACAATAAACACAGGCAATCACCATCTAATAAAGATCCCTCCGAGGAAAATAGCTCCAGCAAAGTGACAAGAGATGGAGAAGGTCATGGATGGCCTAATTGAGGAAGGGATAGTCGAGAAATCAAATAGTCCCTTGTCAGCTGTGTGGACTTCAGAGCTCTTAACAGTATAACTGAAAAAGATTCATACCCGCTGCCAAGAATTGATGATACTCTTGATGCCCTAAGTGGAGCCAGGTGGTTTTCAA
>NW_013784509.1:0-651 GCF_000517525.1 Limulus polyphemus
TATATGTTGTCCTCAATTTTTGTACCGAACAAACGAATGGACTTGGCTGGGTGGACTATAGGAACAATTTACACATAAATGATGTTTCAGTTCAGGCTAATGTTACTTCATAATTTGAAATATAGTTTAATTGTTTGATTTTATTAAATGGATTCGTTAATTTGAAAACGAAAACTAACAATGAAACTTAGGAAAAACACTGAATATGATATTCGAGGTTAAAATCCTTTGACTGATATCCAATTTAGTCTTGAGCTTTCTGTGTCAGTCAGATAATTTTTATATTTACTTAAGCCGCTGTTCTTTTGTTAAGATTTAAAAATGCAGCTCATTACTTAATGGCGTATATCTAACTCGAATGTTAGAAAATAACTTAATAAAACTAAATCACAGATAGCTTAAATCTACAGAATTAAATAAGGTTTCGTGGTTCAAAATATTACACATCATTATAGAGATAATAAGCTTAACTTTCATGACAAATTAATACAGTATTTATTTTACCAGAAATTAAATTTGTTTCTTTCTGTAATAAACAGGATCTCCTAAATGGAAACATGAGCCTCATGATACTTCAATAGCCATAAGAGAAGACACTGTATTAAAGTGTAGTGCTTGGGGTTACCCTCATCCCACTATTCGCTGGAAACG
>NW_013784510.1:0-881 GCF_000517525.1 Limulus polyphemus
CGTCCCACTCTCTGACACGTGCTCGACTCAACAATACTCTGTCCGCAGTTCAATTACACCTTGTTGCCGTCACTTTGTGACCGTCTTATATATATACAAGACTACCGCATATCTAGTAAACGCTAGAGCATTCATGAAGAAACAGGATATTTCTAGAAGTCAAAGACGTGTTACTAACGTCACGTGACTTCCGCTGTCATAACAATGAGTATGGTGGTCACTGCACCACCAAGAAGTGAGATATTCATATCAGAAATACGTAGCAGTAATTCATAATCTAGATATTAGGGTGTAATGGAACTAAAATCTCCAGCATGTCATGAGGAATTAGTGGTTGGAGAGCTTCCCTAGATTTGAATATATATGTTATAAATGACCTTTCTCATCCAACCACCTATCTGGGGAGAATTCTTCCAGTTACAGGATGGCCAGTGACAACACAACAAGTAACAAGATGTTATCCCATTTGTTGATCATGTTCTCTGAAGAGAAGACTACCAAAAAGGCTTGGGAAGTGTTGTGTTTTATTATTTTTTTGTATTAGCATTGTTCAAAGAACTTCAAGCTCCAGAAAGGAGGCATTGTCGTAAGCTATATTTTAATGTTGTAGTTTGTTAACTAGAGGGCATAGAGCGGCTAGAAAATTTCAAAGATGTGATGTTAAGCTTTTTCTCATATGTTCTAATCTAACCTATATAAAAGCCAGTATGTCTCACGTCACGTTATGCTTGATTTCTCGAAATATGAAGAATCATAGAAGCCAAAATGCATTTATCCAGATTATTATGATTTTTGTGACCGGGGGGGGGTGTAAATGGGCTGTGAGGGGGTGCCGTGAAACCTTATAAGTGTAGTGAGTGTTGGTATAATAAGCCTAAAGT
>NW_013784511.1:0-655 GCF_000517525.1 Limulus polyphemus
AATATAATTTTTCGTTAAGAAAACTAATCTACGCTGTTAGATTGACGAACAGCGAAGTTTTATGGCAGCTATGTAAACTTTAAGAATGCGTAATTCTTCAATCAGTAAGACTTGTGAATGGATGTTCAAACTCACCGAACCATGTACTACAACGTTAGATGTTTACGTTGAGGCCGAAAATACTGCTAGAAGCTTCAACTTTAAAAAGCTTACATACCACATGCATTGATAATAATACGAAGTCAAATCAGCAGAAACTAAGCCTAAACTCAATTTTTTTCTTTTTATATATTGTGTTGGATTTTCTTGGCACGTAACAGTTGTTAAACTTTTATACCAAATGTTTACACATATTTTAGTCTGGGTTTGGGCATGGCTTCTGAATGGATTTATTGTCTTGACACTTTTACATGTTCTACGGTAATTCCTGTACGCTGAATCCGGAAATGATATCCATTTTTTCACAAAACATCATAACGAAATACATAAAAAGAAAGACCACAACACGTATTTTTTGGGTTGTTTGTTTGTAATTAAGCCCAAAGCTACACAATAGGCTATCTGTGCTCTGCCCACCACGGGTATCGAAACCCAGATTCTAGCGTTGTAAGTCCGCAGACATGCCGCTGTGCCACTGTGAGGCCGTAGTTTTGGG
>NW_013784512.1:0-1017 GCF_000517525.1 Limulus polyphemus
GGACCCCCTACACAATTTATTAAAATTATCGATGATATGATATGTAGTTTATAGAAAAGCCAACACATGAGTCATGAAACGATACAGTTCCTTTCAACTAAACACCCAGTTCCAGATTGCTTTTATTTGTTACCAAAAATACACAAACCCAACAATCCTGGTCGTCCTATTATTTCTAATTGCGGTATGACTACTGAAAACTTACCACATCAAACATACCCCCAACACATATACACACACACACACGTTTGACATCGTACATTAAAGACACAACACATTTTCTAATCATGATATCTGACACTAACAGCAACGGAAAATATCATCCAAACACTATTCTCTGTACTATGGATGTTTCTTCTCTCTACCTAAACATTCCCCACGACGAAGACCTAAAAGCATTAGATATTGTCGAGGTGTGTACAGTAACTTCAGTTGCTGCTATTGATATCTGCATCTCCTTCAGCGTCACTGTTGGCTTGACAGTCGCTTCTCTGGCGACTTTTTATGCTTGTTCGAGTGCAGACTTTTTTAGAACGACCTTCACAACCGATTTCACAGTACATAATGACAAATTGAGAATCTTTGAAATTTATTACCAGTCCAGAGAAGGGGGGGTGCAGACTTTTACAAGACACTGTAGGTTAAAGAAGATAGGCTCTGACAGGCCAACTCGAATTGAACATCTGGTTTACGTTAACGTCGATATCCGTGCCTATATATTTCATCACACTCGTTAAAAATAACCCTTTATTATCAAGAAGAAGAATAGTGAACTATTCTAAAGTACTCGAGTTTTGGGTCTCGATTGAAAACCGTGTAAAATTATTTTCTCTTGTCCGATGATGACCTAAGTAGAAATTCGAAACGTTACATGACCATATTTGTTTATTTCTCCACTTGTGTGTTTTCTTTGTTTCTCTCCATTCTCCGGTGGGTCAACATTAAGTTACCCAACTTGCAAATCTAGAATCCAGCATTCAGTTCTCAGCTGTGGTTTGTTTGTTTGTTTTGAATTTC
>NW_013784513.1:0-1022 GCF_000517525.1 Limulus polyphemus
ACGGTCCAGGACATTTCAGTTGGGATGAAGTGAACGACGGAACAAATGACGCTGCTGAAGACGTGTCACCTGAAAAAGCCACTGTCGAAAAATAAACTCTACTTGGTTTTGAGAAGAGAAACAGTGAAGCCCTTGATGAAGTTACTACCAGTGATGTGACTGTTACCGATAGTAGGACAATTTCCGATGGAGTAGATGAACTCCACGTGAAGCAGAAGCCAGTACGGAAGAAGACACGTCCTGTAAAATTAAGATACTTTGTTGTATTTTAATTTTGTGTTTGTAAATTTTGTACATTTAATCAAGTTATTGTTAATTATATATTAGTTTAATGTAAGTGGCTATTGTTCGGGACGAACAATACTAATGAAGGGGCAGTGTTACGACAGCGGAAGTCACGTGACGCTGGGAACACGTGATGAGATTCTCGAAGGATCGTGAATTGTCCTGGCAACTCTAGTCTATTCCAGGCACCCATTTTTAGTATATAAGCCCGGCAAATAAAGGGGAATTGAATTGCAGACAGAGATAGAAACGGACAATTGAGTCAAACGCGTGAATCGTTCGTTGTGAATTATAGCATTTGTTTAAGTTATAGCGTGACTGTGTAAATTAAGTGTATTGCAAAGTTGTATTGAGAAAGAACTAGTTTTATTTAAGAAAGGACTTGTATCGCTGAAGTTCTCTTCAGAAGTAATTAAAAAAATTAACAAACGGACGTAACAGTTCGTATCTCGAATATATCTAACAATTCATAATTATTGTAATTTTCAAATGTAACCGTTATTGGCTGTATCGAGACACTCCATACGTAAAGTTAGGCATTACAGTCAATGAATAAATGTATTGTTGTAACCGTTCTTGGTTATATCACAACATTCTATACGTGAAGTTAGGCATTACAGTCAATGAATAAATGTATTGTTGTAACCGTTCTTGGTTATATCACAACATTCCATACGTAAAGTTAGACATTACAGTCAATGAATAAATGTATTGATGTAACCGTTCTTGGTTATATC
>NW_013784514.1:0-956 GCF_000517525.1 Limulus polyphemus
GTTTCTCCATTTATAGGGTGCCTTCTAAAGTAACACTGGTATAACTAATGTTTCTGCATTTGTAGGGAGCCTTCTCAAGTAACACTGGTATAACTAATGTTTCTGCATTTGTGGGGTAACTTCTAAAGTAACCCTGGTACAACTAACGTTTCTACATTTCTGGGGCATCTTTTAAAGTACCACTGGTATAACTATCGTTTCTACATTTCTGGGGCGTCTTCTAAAATAACACTGGTGTAACTAACGTTTCTACATATGTAGGGCGTCTTTTAAAATATCACTGGCAAAACTAACGTTTCTACATTTGTGGGATGTCTTCTAAAGTAAAACTGGTATAACTAACGATTCCTACATCTGTAGAGTGTCTTCTAAAGTAAGACTGTAATAACTAATGTTTCTACGTTTGTAGGGGGTCTTTTAATGTAACACTGGTACCATTAACGTTTCTACATTTGTGGGTCGTCTTCTAAATTAACACTGGTATAACTAACGTTTCTACATTTGTGAGGCGTCTTTAAAGTAACACTGGTACAATTAACGTTTCTACATTTGTGGGGTGTCTTTTAAAGTACCACTGGTATAACTAACGTTTCTACATTTGTGGGGCGTCTTCTAAAATAACACTGGTATAAATAACGTTTTCACATCTGTAGGGCGTCTTCTAAAGTAAAACTGGTATAGCTAACGTTTCTACATCTGTAGAGTGTCTTCTAAAGTAAAACATTGGTATAACTAACGTTTCTACATTTGTGGGGCGTCTTTTAAATAACACTGGTATAACTAACGTTTCTACATTTGTGGGGCGTCTTCTAAAGTAAAACTGGTATAACTGACGTTTGTACATTTGTAGGGCGTATTCTAAAGTAACACTGGTATAACTAACGTTTCTACATTTGTGGGGCGTCTTCTAAAGTAACAATGGTAAAATTAACGTTTCTACATTTGTGGGGCGTCTT
>NW_013784515.1:0-650 GCF_000517525.1 Limulus polyphemus
GCCCTCGTGTAGCTTTGCGAGAAATTCATAAAACAAACAAACTAACATTTAAAAGGTGTACAAAACTAGTTCAGATACCATCAAAATACACATTTAAAAGGTGTACAAAACTAGTTCAGATACCATCAAAATACACATTTAAAAGGTGTACAAAACTAGTTCAGATACCATCAAAATACACCATTTTCAATGAAAATCAAAATATGTCCATTGATCTTGATTCCGAGCCCCTTCTCCTTTATTGTTGCCCCCCCCCCAGTGGTACAGCGGTATGTTTGCGGACTTACAACGCTAGAAACCGGGTTTTGATACCCATGGTTAGCAGAGCACAGGTAGCCCATTGTTTAGGATTCTGCACAACTACAAACATATCAAATTCGTTATAGTTTCCTGCTTACCCCCGTTTATTTGAAAAGCCACGTAATGGGTATAATTATTAACCATTCTAGTTAAGTTTCATCAATATACAAATTTGTAGTAAATTTGCTTGTTTCGGAATTTTTGCGCAAAGCTACTCAAAGGGCTATCTGTGCAACGCCATCCCAAAATTTCAAATGATAGTCTAGAGGAAAGGCAGCTAGCCAGCAGCGCTCATCGCCAGCTTTTGTGTGACAAAATAGTATGATTGCAGCGCTCATCGCCAGCTTTTG
>NW_013784516.1:0-654 GCF_000517525.1 Limulus polyphemus
GTCGATGGAACCCATATTGGGTGGGTGAGAGGATTATGTTTGATTCCAGGAACCAAACAAGACGAGCATTAACCATCCTCTCTAGAACCTTACAAAGACAACTAGTCAAAGCGATGGGACAATAATTAGAAGGAATCTTGGGATCCTTCCCAGGTTTGGAGAAAGGGAGGACAATAGCCTGGCACAAAGCATCTGGAAAGTATGTTCCTGCCAGATCCGGTTAAAAATAACCAGAAGAATAACAAGAGAGGCAGGAGAGAGATGGCACAACATCTCACAATGAACATCATCAGGTCCAACTGATGTACTGCCAGATCGATGAAGAGCAAGTTTGAGTTCCACCACTGTAAAGGGGCGATTATAATCATAGAGACGATCAGCCCGAAAAGAAAGAGGTGATTGCTCTGCCCGAGACTTTATGGCCAAGAAGGCAGGGAAAGAAACAGAAGTGCTAGATGCATGAGAAAACCTCTGGCCGAGTGCATCGGCAAGGCTCTGGACATCAGCAACTTCCTGGCCATTGGAGAGCAAGATGGAAAGGGGATGGGAAGCATACCTGCCAGTGACTCTCCGAATCTTGTGCCATACAGTTTTGGAACTGGTGGTAGAAGAGATGCTAGTAGTGAACTTAATCCAAGACTCCATTTGGCTTTG
>NW_013784517.1:0-1559 GCF_000517525.1 Limulus polyphemus
CATTAATATTTATTCATGCTTTGAATACCATAGGTATATGGATTTTAAATTTAATTTAACGTGAAGCTTTTCCTATAATTTTGTTTGTTTTTGAATTTCGCGCAAAGCTACCCCAGAGTTATCTGCGATAACCGGTCCTAATTTAGCAGTGATAAACTTGTCAACGCCATCCAGCATCGTCACATCGCAATGCCCCCACGACTGAAAAGGCGAGCATGTTCAGTGACAAGGATTCGAACCTGCGACTTGCATATTTACCCAAAATAAACTAGAGTGACGTGACTTTGACATTAATTTACGGATAAGAAAACAAAAAGACTCATGAATATTTCTATGCCTAAAAAATGATCAAAAACACTCGTTTCCTAGTTAGGAAGATAAAGTTAAATCCACGATTTGGAAATATGGCCTATTAGAAACAAATACCGCAGTGTCGGCTAATGCTTACCTAGGTGGGTGCACGACTGGTGATATGTAGCATCAGCATTGTTAAAGAAGATTTTGGCCAGTAGCCAAGTGTACTGGGGATCACTTGGTAAAAATACCTATTGCAACAATAACAGATAAGAAAGAAAGAAGTCAGTTAAACCATATAAAAAAACAATGTTATTGACATATTCAAAGTTCTTGAAACAGTCTTTTGTGGAAATGTACATTTTTTTATTGGAGTACAACGTTTCGTCTTTAAATTTGAAATGTGATCACGTACAATGTTGTAACATTCTTATGTTTAATAATTAAGTAAGCGTTAAAAAGAAATATTGTTAATAGCTTTTTTTTGTAATTATATAAGAGAAAAGAAAAAAAATAATTAACTAACGATCTATACATAACATTTAAATGTAGAGATGAGTTAAATGTATCGTGTAAAAAAAACATAAAATATACTCTATAATTTCGCCACTAGTGGACCTCTAAAGGATTTTACTATTAAATTGCCAGACGATTAATATAATTCAAAGAGAACTCTTAAGGAAAGCATCAAACACAGTCCAATGTAATTCTCCTTAACTGGCGAGTCCATCATTATCTAACCCACCATTTGTCAGACATTTTTCCGCCCTTGGGGTACTTCCGGTAGACAAGAGATTATTATTTGATTTGGACGTCTGATGAAGTAGTTCTGAACGATCAGAACCTACTGTGGCTTCGTTAATAAGTCGAGTAATTGTTTCTTGTTATTTTACATAGACAAGTAAACATAAGCGAAATTTACTGGGCAAATAATAAGTTCGAAATCACAGATTATTACTGTATTTTGCGGTGTATAAGACGCACTTTTTTTACCCCAAAATTTGATGTCAAAATCTGCTTGCGTCCTATACACCGAAGGTATGAATAATATATATGTATATATACGATATACACGAGCCATGTGTAAATATATTTAAATAGGCATGCACAGTTTAGTTCAATTGAATGTGTTATTTATAACACTAGTAGTTTTTTTCTTTTAAAACCATAACTATTTATAATGCTCCCTAAATAATAAAAAAATAAATTATAGTAATGGATGAGAGTAGAAAAAGCTTGTAAATACACGACGATCCCTGTTTAAT
>NW_013784518.1:0-524 GCF_000517525.1 Limulus polyphemus
CCTATTAAATTATCATGGGATTGACGCAGCACAACTTTCCGTAACTTCCTCGGTATAACTGTTTGCCAAGTCGTCACTTTCCCATTTGTAGTTTCCCATCTCCGGACAAGAATACCATTTTCAAGCTTCAACTGCTCCCATTGCGCTCAATAGTGCTTTGTCACGGGGCTTAGACTAGACACCTTCTCCCAAGCAGGGCGCAAAACACTTGCTTTTAGAAAATCAATCATTGGCTTCAAATCTTGATCTTTCTCCTGCTCTGCTTTAATATCGATACCTGGTTCCACTTCGTCATCATCAACTTCTTCAGTCACTTTGACTTCACCTTGATGGCACCTAATTATTTCAACCTCTCTTTTAACAGTTACCAGAACTTGGCCTTCGTTATTCCCAAACATCATTTTATCAAAATTAATTACAAACTTTCTTGGTAGTAGATAGTCCAATCCTTAGATGCATTCATCTTCAATGTCAGCCAAGTATACTTCCTGTCTGTCCTTTATGCCCATGAGCTCAATAGTTAC
>NW_013784519.1:0-648 GCF_000517525.1 Limulus polyphemus
AGTCTCCATTCTTATCGATGATGCTTTTCCATCTTATAATCATGTTGTTAATGCCCCGATTAAAGAAATCACTTGGCTTTGAAGCAAAAAAAAACATATTGATGTCCTCTTTAACACCTTCCACATTGCATACATTTTCCCATTATGATGGTGTTGCAGCGAACAAAGAATATGGTAATCTGATGGTGCCATATCTGGAGAATATGGTGGGTAGGGGAGAACTTCCCAACCCAACTCCATAATCCTGTGTTGCGTTAAACATGCCACATGTAGACGTGCACTGTCGTGGAGAAGAAGAACACCTTTCCAATTGATGAGTGAAGGCCGTTTCTGATGAAATGCTTGATTTAAACGTTCCAGTTCCTGACTATAGATCTCTGCATTAACAGTTCGCTGTGGATTGAGTAGTTCGAAATGAATTACTCCACCAAATGCAAAGCATCACTTTCTGCGGATGGAGTCCAGGTTTTGGGATCGGAAGTGGTTTTTGTCTAGGACTGAGCCATTGTTTTTGGCGTTTAATTTTCGCATAGAGAATCCATTTTTCATCACCTGTGACAATTCTGTCCAAAAATGGTTCACGCGCCAGAAAAGACGAAGCAACGTTCACACGTTGGAAACGATGATCATCGGAGAGTTCGTGAAGCC
>NW_013784520.1:0-658 GCF_000517525.1 Limulus polyphemus
CTTAAAGGTTTGTACATGGAGTATATGAAAAGAAAATTTTTTACTTTAAGTTTTATATATATATATATATATACACACGCACGCACGCACACATGGTTGAATAACTAAAGTATCGTAAATTATTATATCGATACCATAGAATTCCACTATAATTTATCAAGCTTAGTAACCAAGCTGTATTTGGGTCTAAAAAATGTGAAATTTCAAGCAGACTACAGACACAACCTATCTCCTAGAAGTCTTGGATCGAAACAACGAAATGGTGCACTAACACATGAAAATGGATGAGAAAGCCACTAGGGGGACATTCTGAGCTTTTGATTCATTATTTACATGTCATGTATTGAAGTATGTGTATATAAGGGGCCATTTCCAAATATGGAAAGAGGTGAGTGGGGCTACTGTGTTTGATTCAGTACCTGAGTGATATCTCAGCAAATAGAAAAGATGTGAGGTTCTTATTTTATATTCTAGCTTGTCAATATCAGTAATTTGAGTTCCTAATTCGTACGAAACTGTAGACTTAGTATTTTGACATCACAAACGTCTAATTTGAACCAGTGCTGTATTCAACATATCACATTAAACACAAAAATTGATGTTTAACTGTTTTATATTGTATAATAGTAAAATTTGAATTATAATCTACAGTTTGATG
>NW_013784521.1:0-654 GCF_000517525.1 Limulus polyphemus
TCATCCACACATACAATAGAGTCATATCTTGGTGCACAACGTTGGGAAACTCACCACCTCAAATCACACAACAGACAGCCATCTTTTCATAAATAAATCTGGGAGACTTGAAACCTCTAAACATACAATAGAAAGTCATGTCTTAGTGCATAATAATGGAAAATTAACCACCTAAAAACATACGATAAAAAGGCATACACCCACTTTAAAATATTCAACATATAAATACATGTCTTGATGCACAAGAAACTCGCTACCTCAAAACGTACAAAACAAAATCACGTTTTCATGAACAATCCTAGGAAATTCGCCACCTTAAAACCAACAATAGAAAGTCATGTCTTGGTATAAAGCGTTGGGAAACTCACCACCTCCAAACATACAATAGAAAGTCATGTCTTGATATAAAGCGTTGAGAAACTCACCACCTCCAAACCAACAATAGAAAGTCATGTCTTGGTTTCTAGCGTTGTGAAACTCACCACCTCCAAACAAACAATAGAGAGTCGTGTCTTCATCAATGACATACAACAGAAAGCCATATTTTCATGAATAACACTGGGAAATTCACCACCTCAAAATATAGAAAAGAAAGTCATGTTTTGGTGCACAACACTGGAAACCTCGCCACCTACAAACATATAAAAGAAAGTC
>NW_013784522.1:0-987 GCF_000517525.1 Limulus polyphemus
CATGTTGGGAAAGACTAGTTAATTGGATTGAAGGGTGGTTGGATGGGAGAAAGCAAAATATTGTTAGTAATGGAGTAAAATTACATTGAATCTTTGTTCTAATGGAGAACCTCAGAGATCAGTTTTTGGTCCTTTGATTTTTATAAATTACATTGATGATACTGATGGGGACAGAATTAGCAAATTACTAAAATTTGCTGCTGATAGTAAGCTGTTGTTTTGAAGTTAAGCACAAAGCTACACAATGGGCTATCTGTGCTCTCCCACCACAGGTATCGAAACTTGGCTTCTAGCGTTGTAGGGTCCGCAGACATACCGCTGTGCCACTGGGGAGGGTGATAGTAAGCTCTTGGGTATTATTAACTCTACTGAGAATGCTGAGGTATTACAGAATGACTTGGACCAATTGGAGAAATATCTAGTAAATGACTTTTAATTATAGTCGGTGCAAGATAATGCATTAGGATTGTCATAATTTAGATTACACATGTAAGCTGCTTAATAGCGTGACTGAAGAAAATCATCTTGGTATTGTGGTAAATAACTCACTCACATCATCGAATTAGTACTCCGCTCCTAGTAATCAATCTAATAGATGTTTATAGACATATTGATTGCAAGTAAAAAAAAAGGTTTTTACAATTCAATGGAAATTGCTAGTTAGACCACACTTGGAGTGCTGTGTACAGTTTCGGTCTCCTTATATCAGATATAATATTGACATATTGGGAAGGGCCGTTTTTTAGGATAGATTAAGATCTCTTACCTTATTTTCTCTTGAGAAAAGAAAGGTAAGAAATGATCTTATTGTAGTTTACAAGAGTATCTGGGGGATCGATCGGATAACGGCCTCTGATTTCTTTGTGTTATATTCTAAACTTAATAGGATGAGAGAATACAAGCTTAAGATTTGGTAAAGACAAGTTAGGCTTCAGTTAAGACTGTTTAATTCTTTTAACAGGGTTATCAACACGCTGAATGACTTAC
>NW_013784523.1:0-1731 GCF_000517525.1 Limulus polyphemus
GGTGACTGAAGGAGTTGATGATGGTGAAGTGGAACCAGGTATATATATTAAATGAGAGCAGGAGAAAGACCTAGATTTGAAGCCAATAATTGATTTTCTAAAAGCAAGTGTTTACACCACGTACTTTCTGTTGAAAGTATTGGACCAACAAAGTAGGTCTACACCACGTACTTTGTTTTTGAACGTGTTGGACTATCGAAGTAGGTTTACAAGAAGTACTTTTTTAATGTTTAGGACTATCGAAGTAGGTCAACACCATGTACTGTATTATTGAAAGTGTTGGAATATCAATGTAGGTCTACACCACGTACTTTGTTATTTAAAACTTTTGGAATATTGATGTAGCTCTACACCACGTATTATGTTTTTGAAAGTGTTGGAATATCGAAGTATGACTTCACCACGTAATTTATTTATTGAAAGTGTTGAAAAATCGAAGTAAGTCCACATCATATACTTTATTTTTCGAAAGTTTGGGAATATCGAAGTAAGTATACACCACGTACTTTGTTTTTCGAAAGTTTTGGACTAACAAAGAAAGTCTACACCACGTACTTTGTTTTTTGGAAGTGTTGGACTAACGAAGTAAGTATACACCACGTACTTTGTTTTTGAAAGTGTTGATCTATTGAAATAGGTTCGAGGTCACGTGACTAGTGTCACGCCACCTATTTCCTAGAAATATCCTGTTCCTTCGTGAATGCCCTAGCATTTACTAGATATATGTTAGTCTGGTAACATATATCTGGTAAGATATATGTTAGTCTGCTCACAACGTGACGGGACAATGTGTGTAGGTAATGAGTAATTGAACTGCAGTCAGAGAGAGAGGTATTGTTGAAGTCGAACTCGTGAGACGTGAAATATAGTTTGTTACAGAGCGACTGTTGAAGTTGAGTGTTTCGTAAAGTTGTATTCGGAAAGAATAAACCAGTTTTATTTAAGAAAGGACTTGTGTCGCTAAAGTTTCGTCGGAACGAATTTGCGGAAAAGTAATTAACGAATGGAGACGTAACAAATTGGTGTCAGAAGTTGGATAAAAAATGGAAACGAGAGGCGGAAAATCAAACTACAGCTTAGTAGATTGGTCGACGGAACGAATTGATGGAAAATCAATTAACAAACGGAGAAGTAACAGTATAGACCTACTTCAAGAGACCAACACTTTCAAAAAACCAAGCACATGTGTTAGTTACACTTTAATAGTCCAACACTTTCAAAAACAAAGTACGTGGTTTAGATCTACTTCGATATTCCAACAATTTCAAAAAATAAGATATATATATGATGTTTTTGACACAACACTGCCCCCTCCTTAGTATTGTTCGTCCCGAACAATAGCCACATACAATAAACCAATAACAATTAACAATAACTTAATTAAATACACAGAATTACAATCACAAAATTACAATTCAACAAAGTCTCTTAATTTTACGGGACGTATCTTCTTCCGTACTGGTCTCCGTCTTGTTGGCTTCTACTTCACGTGGGGTTCATCTGCATCATCAGGAAATGTCCTATCGTCAGTAACAGTCACATCAGTGGTAGTAACTTCATCAAGAGCTTCACCGTTTCCCTTCTCAAAACTGAGTAGAGTTTCTTCTTCGACAGTGGCTTCTTCAGGTGGCACATCTTCAGCAGTGTCATTTGTTCTGTTGTCCAATTCGTCCCAACTGAAATGTCCTGGACCGTGTTGGCATGCACCACTTTTGGCTTACCTCGCCGACC
>NW_013784524.1:0-653 GCF_000517525.1 Limulus polyphemus
AGTCGGCATGACTTCAGCCCGATGGCACCCAATCAGCTCAACCTCTCTTTTAACAGTTACCGGAACTTGGCCTTTGTTATTCCCAAACGTCATTTTATCAAAATCAATTACAAACTTCCCCGGTAGTAGATAGTCCAATCCTAATATGCATTCGTCTTCCATGTCAGCCAAGTATACTTTCTGTCTGACCTTTATGCCCATGAGCTCAATAGTCACCCACACTGGTCCCCATAATCTTGTAGAATGTCCTGTCACACCATAAAGCTTCTGTATGGCTTCTGGTACTCCTTCGTGATTTAACACCTTGATGCTCACAAGGGTTTGTTGAGACGCAGAGTCTATGAAAAAGTTGCACCTTTGGCCATCTAGCTTTCCTGTCACATAGACACTGTGTGTGCTTGGCATTTTACACCTAGCTGTTGGGACTTTCATGATGGAGGTTGGTGGGCGTCGCTCAACACCAACCACTACTGGTCTCCTTGAGGCCGACTTGTGGGTAATATTTCTCCTACACTGGCTCCTCAAATGTCCGTGCTTTCCACAGTTCCAACAACCTTTCTGGATACCAGCCTTTCCTGCTGTGGCACCTCCCCTGTGTTAAAGTTTCCAGCATTGAGCTCTCTTGTGCCCAAGTTTATTACAGTGCCAGCAAA
>NW_013784525.1:0-654 GCF_000517525.1 Limulus polyphemus
ATATAACAAATGAATACACGGAGTCTTTATAACCTTACGATGAATTGAAGTTTGGCATGTTGTTGTAATTATAACAGTATTTTATATAACAAGTGAATACACGGGGTCTTTATGACCTTATGATGAATTGAAGTTTGGCATGCTTTTTTAATTATAACTGTATTTCATATAACAAGTGAATACACGGGGTCCTTATGACCTTATGGTGTACTGAAGTTTGGCATGTTGTTGTAATTTTATCTGCTTCCCCCATGCTTCATGGTAAGTGCTATGCATTGCGATAGTATCTTTCACCTTTCTTCCGCCGGATGTACAACCTACGCTTTGAACTAAGTATAGCAAACTTGGACTCATCCGTCCATAACACCCTTTTCCAATCATCAACAGTCCAGTTTTTGTACGTTTTAAGAAGTTTCAGTCTCTTGAAAATATTTGGAGATCGAAGTAAAGGATTTTTTAACTACTACACGACCAAATACTCCATTCGCGTTGAGTCTTCTTGATATTTTAGACACTCTTCTGTCATTTGGTACATGGTTGTTTATCTCATGCTTGAGATCAGTGTCAGTCTTCCTTCTGTCCCGAAGGCTGCATAAACGAAGATACTTAACATCAGTATCATTGAGTTTAGGTGTTCTGCCTCTTCCTTTCTTA
>NW_013784526.1:0-1028 GCF_000517525.1 Limulus polyphemus
GAATTTATAGATACGTTAGTAGAACATTAATATCAGAGTTCCTGTTCAAACGTTGTTCGTGAAATTAGTCCTACTGTGAACGGAGCTTGTAGCAAACGTTACTAAAGAAATAAATTAATTTGTTTTCGTTACGTCAACAGGAATTCAAAGTATTTTTACCAAATATCCAAAAAGAACCCCGCCTCCTCTCCCCCAACGATAAAACACATTATAGCGATAACAGAGACAAACACAGTACAGTAAATCTGATTTAGATCATTAAGAAACACAAATCAGAGAATAGACGGAAATACAAATTTAAATTAATAAGTGTATGTTACTTACGGAAAACGATTAACTCTTTACAGAAAAAAAATTGATTTAGTCAAGAAATAGCGCCATATATATAAAAAATAAAACTTTTGAGACATATTTCTATACCTTTGAACTACTTAGCCATATATAAAAAATACTTGATATGATTTTAAAAGAAATGAAATAATTTTAATGATAAAGTCAGTAAAAGAGATAAAATAATTTAAGGTCCTTTTTGTTTATCTAAAGGTCTACAGTTAATAAACCTTAAATGCAAAATGTATAGTTTCGTTATTGGAGATTAGGGTCGGATTCTCGGGGAGAGGGTTCCAATGCGTCATTTCGGGGTGATTAAAAAAGGCGCAAACCCTCAAACACGAGTACCAATTAACAGATAAAGCACATACGCTAAATCAATCCATAACATATTGTCTCCAGCTGAATTAGGATCCATATAAATATAAATAGAAAATAAATTATTTCGATATCAGTTTAATAACATCAGATAGTTTTCACCTAAATATTTATGTTGTTAAAAATAAAAAGCAATTCAGTGAAATTACTTGTTTATTATACTTAGTTATGAAATTTTACCAACCATCACATGTTTAAATTTTTGATAAGAATAAAAATAAGATCTGGGAAATTTCTTACCTGAGTAAAACATGAAAATCGTAGCCACAAATATAGAATATATATATATATATATTGCAGTAATATGTGCTATCATTTTT
>NW_013784527.1:0-655 GCF_000517525.1 Limulus polyphemus
TTGTGTCGTATTTATTTAACGTAGGGCAGTTGCGTTATATCCTAGGGGAGGGCATAATTATTATTTAATAGGCATTATAGGCCAGAGGAAATTTTGCGCCCTTCACACCTGCGCCCTGGGCGACTGCCCCTTTGCCCCCCTCTTGCTACGCCACTGGCAAAGCCTACAATCACATTTTAATAAGTGAGTGTTCACAGTTGGTGTCTGTTGAATGGAAGATAATTATGTGCAAGAAACAATTGTTTTACTATATCCTCATCGATAACTGAATAAAGTGTTCCTTAAAAAGTTAAGATGTGCAATAGGTATAATGCCAGTGTTGTTTAATAGCATTTCATGTCGTTATTTTGTCAATTGTTGTTTGTTCTACAAAATAAAAATAAATAAATAAAGTAAATATTACCGATTTTTTTTGTAACTGTTTGTTGCACATTATCTGGCAGGATTGGCTACGTGATTGTCTCAAAGACAGATACTTTAATTAAGGTACTAGGCCAAGAACTGGTTTGAAATTTCCGCATTAGAATGTTGTAGAAAATGGTTTAGATTCAGTAGATGAGTTTGTCAGTCAGTCGTGGCATGAGAACTGTTAAGTTAGAAGTAAGTATTCGGCCAATTCCTAAAGAAATCAGTGAGAACCCGTTCTATCACATTT
>NW_013784528.1:0-1147 GCF_000517525.1 Limulus polyphemus
TACTATAAAGTTGGAAAATTTAATTATATAAAAATTATATTAGTTGATGTTTTTAGAATGAGAAGTCTGTGTTTAAAACATATTGTTAGTAATTTCCAACGGCTTCTTTGTTTAGCAGATTCTTTCTTATAAAATTAAAAGCTATCAACGAATATTGAAATACTTCGTTTGACTTATTTTCGTGGTTTGAAACTTCTTCATGATAAGGATACTTGAATTACAATCTGTTAGTTAAATTACATCATCAAATGTGTCGTCCTTTAGCTGTGGGGGTGTTGTAGTGTGACGTTCCATTCACCTATTCAAATACAGTAGCCCAAGAGGTGGGGATGGGTGGTGTTCGTTAGCTGCCTTCTGTTTAGTGTATATCACTTTTAAATTTCGAATGACAAGCAGAGATATCACGATGTGCAACAAACAAAGGTATTCCGCATAATTTAATTTTTTCTATACATCACATCTTTATATGGATGATCCTAACCTAGCTGTACATGTAGTTAGGCTAAAGAAGAACCTTTCAATTACTGATTATTCATTTGTTTGTCTTTCAAAATGAGATTATGCCTAATGTACTAAAGGTGAGTACAAATATGCCCTGTAAATGAAAAAAAAATGTTCGAATGAAAACTTTGATAATATTTGTGCTCCTCAGTGTTTTTGCTTATGTTATGTTACAAATAAATGTAGCAAATAAAAAAAAAGAGATTCTGAATACCTGAAAACTTACTACGCAGAAAGTTATAAAGAATACACACTAAAAGTTAATTGATAGTTATTATTTGGAGCTGTGATTTCTTTATTAGTTGTGATTCTTATCGGTTTTTTGTTTATTATGTCTTTGGTGGAAAGTCAACGCCTAAACACAATACGATTTTATTGAAAACGTGAATAAGAGTAAGGCTTTGTATATATGTTTACAAAACTATCGGTCTGAACCTGATGTAGAAACACTCAACTTTTATGGTTTGATTACTTTTAAACACTATACTACACAATACGATAACTGTGCTCTGCCAATTACGGGTATTGAACCCCGAATTGTATCGTCGTAAGGTAAGGTTACCTGCGATTTTGTAATAAAGACATTAGAGACTAGATAAGTAAATTATTAATTATTTCAATCACTATATAGCTTAACATTTGTTGT
>NW_013784529.1:0-1911 GCF_000517525.1 Limulus polyphemus
ATACATTGGCACTAATATGGACAAGCTCATGTGAAATTTTACTGACAGGATACATTGGCACTAATGTGGACAAGCTCTTGTGAAATGTTACTGACAATATACGTTGGCACTAATGTGTACAAGCTCATGTGAAATTTTACTGACAGGATACATTGACACTAATGTGGACAAGCTCAAGTGAAATGTTACTGACAGGATACACTGGCACTAATGTGTTCAAGCGCATGTGAAATTTTACTGGCAGGATACATTGGCACTAATGTGGACAAGCTCATGTGAAATTTTACTGACAGGATACATTGGCACTAATGTGGACAAGCTTTTGTAAAATGTTACTGATATTATATGCATTAATAAAATTCTGACTAGTATAAAAACTCAAAAAGAATGTTAAGACAAAAACTGGGCGCACTGTATAAGAAAACTATGAACTATAAAAGTTACAACTGTAGCAGTTTTCAGTTATTTTTGGATGACATTATGTACTAAGAATGTTAGAACTGCACGAGGCAACCAGAAAATCAAAACTCACAGTTATCACCCATCGTAAAATTTTGCCAGAAACAGAGAGGATTGGTGGTCCCCAAAACTGATGGAATACGGTATTGTGGAATCATTAGTTATCACCCATTGTAAGAGTTTACCAGAAACAGAGAGGATTGGTGGTCCCCAAAACTGATGGAATACGGTTTTGTTAAATCATTGTCAAAACAGGTGATCCTTCTTGAGATGTTTCGTAGGTCAAATTTAAATTATGAAAAGAATTTTAATTGTTTATTGGATTTCCACAAAGCTATCTGCACTAGCATTCCCATATTGAAGTGATAGACTAGAGGCAAGGAAGTTAGTTAACAATATCCATCGCAAAACTCTTGGGCGACTCTGGTTTGACCAGTAACAGGACTCCAAACACAGAACCTCAACTCCAATGTTGACTAACCCTTTACCCGCGTTCGACCATATGAACATTATTTGTCAAGGATGTTATGGGAATATACCAAAAATTGAAACTTTCATTTAAGCATCCATATAAATGTTTTATTACTCAGTATTACAGGACGAAAGCTGACACATAAATCGGTTTCTAACACAATGTTACGAAAAAAAAAACAATACACAAATATGTTCATAACACAATGTTACGGGAAAAATAATACACACAAATATGTTCATAACACAATGTTACAATACTCAAGCTAACACACAAATCTGTTCATAACACAATATTATGGGACTTAAACTAACACAAATCTCTTCATAACACAATGTTATGAGACTTAAGCTAACAAGTAAATTTTTTCATAACACAATGTTATGGGACTTAAGCCAGTACATGAATTTGGTCATAACACAATGTTACAGCCACAAGTTAGTACATAAATCTGTTCATAACACAATGTTATGGGACTTAAGGTAATACATAAATTTATTCATAACACAATGTTACAGGACTTAAGATAACACACAAATCTGTTCATAACACAATGTTTTGGGACTTAAGATAAATTTACTTATCTACAATGTTATCAGATACAAGCTAGCATATAAATCTGTTTATAACACAATGTTATAAAAATGGTTTATGTTCCAATGAGTTACTAACTGATCTACAGCGTCCACTCATTCTAAAGTAGCTCTTCAGGCATTCTTAATACTGGTGGGAAACCATGATTGCATTTTAATCATGCATAAACCGGCTCCATGAAGGACACTTCTGTTTGAGTCTAATACTTAAAGCGACAAATGAATCAATCGCTGTATTCTCTTCATGTTATGTACGTACTCACGTCTCTGTTTCAGCAATACTGTTTCAATTCTGTGGTACTCACGTCTCTGTTACACCAATACTGTTTCAATCTGTGGTACTCACGTCTCTGTTTCAGCAATACTGTTTCAATCTGTGGTACTCAC
>NW_013784530.1:0-879 GCF_000517525.1 Limulus polyphemus
GTATTTTTTGTCAAAGCTCGTATATGTACATATAAGTTATATGTGTATTTGATAGGTTGGGCTTACACAATACACAGCTACCTGACTTCTACAAAATCGAAAGGTTCATAATTTAATGTGTACAAGGAAATATGCAGAGATTTGTGACGTGGAATAAAAGAGGTGAATGTGGTGTTGAAATCAAAATAAAATTGAACAATTATTTACTGTAGTAAACAAACAAAGTATTAACAGTGAATAAAAGTAATACAAATGGTAGCTAAAATTGAAGCAGACATGACATTTAAGGACAACAAGGGCCTATTCGTCCGTATAGATTTTTGACGCTCTTAAAAATAATGAAATACTCTCTACAAAGGTCAAATTGATTCCTCCTAAAGAAGATGACAAATCACATTCTCCTCACGATTGACCAAGTAGAAAAGGGCACTGGGATGCAGAAATATCTCTGTCCATTGTGACAGCTGAAAGGTATCCTCCCTCGTCCTCGCAAACATAAGGTTAAGAACAATATAATGCAACTATCATATAAATAATGTCCTTGACTGGTCAAGCCTGAAAAAAAAGTAACATCTCATATTGAACTTATCATTTGACTTCTACTGGATTTCACATTCCAAAGCTAGAAGTTAGAAGTTTATATATTGTTACACCTCTGTGTTCGTTTGTTAATTTTCCGTAAAAATTCTTTCCGAAGAAACTTTAGCGATACAAGTCCTTTTTTAAATAAAACTAGTTTATTCTTTCTCAATACAACTTTGCAATACACTTAATTTTCACAGTCACGCTATAACTTAAACAAACACTATAATTCACAACGAACGAAACATTCACGCGTTTGACTCAATTGTCGTCTCTATCTCTGTCTGCAATTCAATT
>NW_013784531.1:0-654 GCF_000517525.1 Limulus polyphemus
TTGTAGGAATTTATGTTGACCATCTGGAACGGAAGCAGGGAGCCTGCTTTATGATAAATTTGTCCTTTCACTTTGAAAGTTGGCATGAATTGAGCTGTTACGATTTCTGCGCCGAACGACGTCATTTGGAAGCATGAGTTGTATTTCCTGATGTTAGATAGGAAATGCTTTGATTCGGCGGCGGTATATCCGGCAAGCAAAGTTTTAATGGCTCTGGCGGTTCTCCAATTTGAGGCAGTTTAATTTTTTCCGGCGGCGCAACACATTCCTTTCGTTTCTCCATTAAATTTCAGAGCCTTGCAATAAGGACACACTTCAGTCATAGTGCCGATGAGAACATGCCGGCTCAAACTATAATCATCAGCTGGGTTGTACCGGAATGCAAGGCGATTGTAATCGCGTGATTGCTGAGCATGGAGTCGTGTTTGACGCTGATCTGCTGTTTCTCGTTGACGTCTTTCAGCTACTCTCAGCCTGTCGCGTTCATTCTGTTGAGAACGAAGCAGATCTGAAGCTGCAGAACGCGATCGCCGTGCTCGCAACTATGCATCCTCAAGTCTGGCTGCACGTCGCTCTGCTGCTTCCTCGGCACGTATTTGAGCCATTCTTTGTCTGTTTCGCTCGTTCGCTGATGCCCCGTTTTGCAATTACTCG
>NW_013784532.1:0-654 GCF_000517525.1 Limulus polyphemus
AGGGCAGCTTTCAGAGAAGTTTCAGAGACTTTGCTGGCACTGTAACAAACCTGGGCACAAGATAACTCAATGCCGGCAACTTCAACACAGGGAAGATGCCACAGCAGGAAAGGCTGCTACCCAGAAAGGTTGTTGAAACTGTGGAGAGCAAGGACATATGAGGAGCCTGTGTAAGAAGAATACTACCAATAAGTCAGCCTCGGGGAAACCAGTAGTGGTTGGTGTTGAGGGATGCTCACCAACCCCGATCGTGAAGGTCCCAACAGGTAAGTGTAAAATGCCAAGCACACATAGTGTCTACGTGACAGGAAAGCTAGATGGCTAAAGTGCAACTTTGTCATAGATTCTGCATCTCAGCAAACCCTTGTGAGTATCAAGGAGCTAGATCACAAAGGAGTACCAGAAGCCATACAGAAGCTCTGTGGTGTGACAGGACATTATACAAGATTGTGGGGACCAGTGTGGGTAACTATTGAGCTAATGGACATAAAGGACAGACACAAAGTATACTTGGCTGACATTGAAGACCAATACATATTAAGGTTGGACTACTTACTACCGAGGAAGTGTGTAGTTCACTATAATAAAATGACGTTTGGGAACAACAAAGGACCAATTCCGGTAAGTGTTAAAAGAGAGGTTGGACTAACCAGG
>NW_013784533.1:0-1173 GCF_000517525.1 Limulus polyphemus
GTACCAATGTTTCGATTGAACTTTTCTTGCTCTTTCAAATTTACACTGTGACACAGAGCTTTATACCAGTTTTCTTTAGCCCTAGCTAAAATATTAAGAAATTATCTTTTTTTCTCATTTATTTCAAACGTGAATTGTATCCAGTAATCCCTCGATTAGTGCGGTTAATGTGTTCTTTACAAGAGCCGCACTAATCGAATATAATAACCTATAGGAAATCATGTAATTCGCACCTCAATTTTCATTCTCTTTCACAATTAATTTCTATTTTGCGTATTTTTTAATCAAAGTAGAGGTATATAAGAAAATACGAAACAAATGCAGTGAATTAAAATTTATTGATCTGATTTTTTTATGAAAAACTTATTTAGAGTAGCTTGTCGCATCGTATTCTTCTGTTCTTCATATAATTGGCGGTACTGAGAAATTTGACGGCTTCTATCTTCATCAGGGTCTGTTTCTAAACATTTTCCCTTATATTCTTCAATAACCGTGAAAAGTTCTTCTAATTCCTTCTTCGTCATCTTCTTATGCTGGCGAGTAGGTAAGATTTCTTCACATTCATCAATGTCTTCATATGCTCTCTGAGTGTCCAAATTTATAAGATCCTTATTGGTTAGTTCTTCTGAATGAGCTTCTAGCAATTCTTGCACCTTTTCATCGTCAATCTCAGCGAAGCCAAGTTCTTTTCCAATATGAGTAATCTCTTTAATGACCTCTTCTGTATCTTTTGAAAAGCCTGTGACGTCCTGTGCACAGTGTGGAAGAACTGTCTTCCAAACACCTTGCATATTTTTAACTGAAATTTCATTCCATGCTTGATGGATACTCTAGTAATAACTTGACAAGCAAAATAGTTACCCATTTTCTATTTTTAATTTTTTTTTAATTTTAATTTCGGTGCCTAAAACTTACTTTTCAATTACTATGGTTAAAATGAAATGTGTGTTACCGCACTAATCGAATATTGGTTATAAAAAAATTTAAGCGCACTAAACGAAAACGCATTAATCGAATGCGCATTAATCGAGGGATCCCTGTATATATTTTTTGAAATAAGTTGATTAGCTCTTTAAAATTGGGATTATTTTTGTTTAGCTAAAAACAAATATTTGTATTGTATTATACAGGTAGGAATTATCCAGTTATTGTTCTTACCAATATTTCTTTCCA
>NW_013784534.1:0-653 GCF_000517525.1 Limulus polyphemus
AGCTGATGTTGACTCCTTCATCACCTTACTCACCACTCTTCTCTCTGATGCCAGTGCTTTACACATACCAACTTCTTTTTCAGCTGCCCATAAACCAGCCATACCTCATAGAGCTGTAGATCTGTTACATCACACTTCCACTTTATTGCGTGAATACCATCGGTTTCATGATTCCTTGTTGCTGCAATTATCTTGGGATCTTCAACATACTGCCCGTAATTTTGTTCGAGCAGTCCAACATCAGCGATGGCATCAGGCCTGTAACAAACTCTGTCATTCCTCTTCTTCCTCACAATTCTTGAACCGTTTTAAGCTCCTCACAGATCAACGATGCTCTCCCTCCTATCCAATACTTGTTGATGGTGCTGCACCTTCTACATCTTTGGACAAGGCCAATCTTTTTGCTGATTTTCATGAACAGAACTTTCAAGTGCTGGAACATCATATTCTTGATTACAGTGACACTACAACCACCGTTAACTCAACTGTTACCTTCCTCATGGACCTTACTTCTAGTTCTTCTTGTGTTATTGACAACGATTTCTTACATGCTTCCATTAATGCAGCTGAAACCCAGGTGCTGAAGAATAGACGTAACACTGCCCCTGGTCCTGATGGCATCACATACTGCCAAGTCTGTCATGCCCCTCTGC
>NW_013784535.1:0-654 GCF_000517525.1 Limulus polyphemus
ATGCCACTTTGAAGACTAATTCGGCGCTCAGTTTCTTTCCAAGCAGCAAATGACTCACGATGACTGTCACTATTTTCATGGGCATTTAACTTTTCAATTTTTTTTCCACTTAGAGAATCCACCCTGTGTTTTGAAAGCAGACCGACTATCGGATGTTATACATGTAGATGAAAAAAGAAGACAACAAAAGCAGTATGCTGCTTTATGTAGAAGTGAATACACCAACCAGGAATGATTGACCTCTTGTCCATTCAGAAGGCATTGTTTGAACCAAAATGCAGTCATAGAACGCCCATCTTTGGCATCAAATGGACCTTCTTTATGTTGAAATTCATGTGCTCCAACTTTAACAATCTCTGTGTGATGTCTATGTGTTACAACTGCTGAGCCTGTTGTATCAAACTTCATATATCCAATATCCCCGTGTGTTAAAATATTTATTAGGTCATCCTCTTTTAGCTTAGCAACATTATTCTGTGGATTTGTTTCTGACAAAGTGGAATCCTTTTGTTTATTATTATTGTAGCTTTTAAGAGGACAGAGAACAGTTTCTTCATTGTTTTCTTTTTCAAATGAAATAGCTTGTTCAAAATCTTGCACTTTGTCCTCTTTGCTGCCATCAGAAAGAACGGATGCTGGCTTACTGGTGTTATC
>NW_013784536.1:0-654 GCF_000517525.1 Limulus polyphemus
ACCTCCAACAAAACCGTCTTTAGGTGTGGACCAGAACGAAACACCTCCAACAAAACCGTCTTTATGTGTGGACCACAACGAAACACCTCCAACAAAACCGTCTTTATGTGTGGATCACAACGAAACACCTCCAACAATAAATCATTTAAAATTAATAATTTGATAATTCTTTCCATGAAATCTAATCGTATCCCAAGCACAAGTTTCTATCACCCAAGGGCGCTCCATTTACTTGCCAAATTTCCTGTTCATAGAGACGTTCCCGTCACCTGTACACGGCTAAGTGGACGGCCTTCAGATTAGTTGATGGCCTCATTCAGGATTTCGAGATGTGCTGTTATAAGGGAAGATTTCTAGTTATAAGCAACTTAAGTAAAGGCAAAACTAAACTAAAAATGACGATCGACAACAACTGGACACTTGTTACACAGTCTGAAATGTAAGACTTGATGTATGGGTTCTTCTTTCTTCTCTTTGTATCTCAGCCAATCACACTTCAGTGATATAAGGTTGCACCAGGAATAGTTAGCAAAAATTAACTTTCGATCAGAGATTCATCATACGTTTAAACCAGGTTAAGTATAAACATTACACGGTTTAAAACAACGAATACCATACGTTTCAACCAGGTTAAGTATAAACATTACACGGATT
>NW_013784537.1:0-1564 GCF_000517525.1 Limulus polyphemus
GTTTCAATTAAAGGAATGAATTGCTAAGTACGTTCGTCATTTTGTGAGCATGCGCAGATTAACTACATCTACATAAATGTCGTTCCTTTTGTAATTTGGCTCCCTTGCGTCCTTCGATAAGTCAGCGCTAAGGTTACCGACGTACGACGCTCGATTCTCCGCGGTGGACGAAGCGCGTCGCGCATATAAGCCATTGTAGTTTTGGCAATAAAGCAACGGCAACAAAGACAGTTCCTATGCGTAGGAAATTGTAAGCTTTTCCTGTGAAAACACTGTTTAATATGTTAGTTAACTTCCTATAGCCGGATATATCCTTCTTTCATACTTCCTTCTCCTTCGAGATTTCAGTCCCCCCGAAAGAAGGCCACGAGAAGGACAAGATGAAAGAGACTTCAATGTAGCGAAAGACACTCGCTGTGTAGTCATAACTATAAGCTCGTGGTCCAACCCAGTACGTGAAACTGCCATTATTATTATTATTACTTTTTTACACTGGTGCTTCAACATATATTATGCTCAAGTGACAAATTAGTGCATGACGTTAATTAGTTATGAACTGGTTACAATAAAACGTCATGCACTAATTTGTTTCATTGTTGGCTTATGGTTCATAACTAATTAACGTCATGCACTAATTTGTTTCATTGTTGGCTTATGCTATTGTAACCAAGATAGATAGATGTGTAGATAGTTAGATAAATAGGCAGAGATATATGTAAACAGATAGATGTGTAGATAGTTAGATAAACAGGCAGATATATATGTAAACAGATAGATAGATATGTAGATAGATAGATGTGTAGCTAGTTAGATAAATAAACAGATAGATATGTAAACAGATAGATAGATATGTAGATAGATAGATAGATGTGTAAACAGATAGATAGATGTGTAGATAGACAGATAGATGTGTAAACAGATAGATAGATGTGTAGATAGACAGATAGATGTGTAAACAGATAGATAGATGTGTAGATAGACAGATCTTATGTGGAAGATCTTGTCCACTTTCTAAATGATGTCACATAACCAGGAGTGGTTAATCGATATTTAACGTGATCTTACTTAACGTCTAACAAGCACACTAATTTGTTTCATTCCTGGCTTGTTATTGTAACCAGTTCATAACTAATTAACGTCATGCACTAATTTGTTTCATTGTTGGCTTATGCTATTGTAACCAGTTCATAACTAATTAACGTCATGCACTAATTTGTTTCATTGTTGGCTTATGCTATTGTAACCAGTTCACAACTAATTAACGCCATGCACTAATTTGTTTCATTGTTGGCTTATGCTATTGTAACCAGTTCACAACTAATTGCCTGTTTATCTAACTATCTACACATCTATCTATCTGCCTGTTTATCTCACTATCTACACATCTATCTATCTGTTTACATATATATCTGCCTATTTATCTAACTATCTACACATCTATCTATCTGCCTGTTTATCTCACTATCTACACATCTATCTATCTGTTTACATATATATCTGCCTGTTTATCTAACTATCTACTATCTATCTAACTTTTACATATCTATCTAACTATCTACATATC
>NW_013784538.1:0-654 GCF_000517525.1 Limulus polyphemus
TTTGTTTATTTTGTTCGCTATAAGAAAAACCAAACGGTTGAACTTACAAATTTTAAAATAACTATTTGGTGTAGTATTTAATGACGAAATTGACAATTAATGATTATAGCGCCATTTTTTTTTTTAATAAACTTACAACAATATATGCACAACAGAAATTAAATGATGAGATGAAAATGTGCAATGAAAATTGACCATGTGCAAACAGTAACTATGGAGACGAGGTAATAAAAATCAAGTCGAGAACAACAACAAAATTTTATAAACGAAAACCTAACGCCGAGCATTGGCTATTAGATTATTTCCCTGTCAATGTTCCCATCTTCATTAAAAGGCGTAAGATGACAAAAACAAGATCTTGAAGAATCTATCTATCTACATATATATAAAAGAGGAAGTTTGTTTATTTTGTTCGCTATAGGAAACCAAACGGTTGAACTTACAATTTTAAAATAACTTCATAATAACCAGTTTTTTACAAGAAATTTAATGGTGCTATTTATTTTGTATTTGGTGTAGTATATAATGACGGTTTTTGCCAATTAATTATTATTGCGCCATTTTTTTGAAATAAACATACAAACATAAGCACGTTTTGCACATAGAAAGCGTTATGGCAGGAGACATTCAGATCATCTTGCTGTCAATTCAGTA
>NW_013784539.1:0-1445 GCF_000517525.1 Limulus polyphemus
CGCAAATTTTGCGTTTTGTACCAGTACTTCATCCCATTTAGATGAATCTTCTTGAATTTTTTTATGAAGGTTCGCCGCAACCTTGCGAGTTTACATACAAAATTCTAGAATTCTAGTTTTAGTTTTACGATTTTTGTGGTCGTTTTATGTTACTCTTTTATTGGCTTCCCTGAAAGCGTATGTGTACTGCAGTGAAGCTTTTTGCTATCGATTGCTTCTCGTTTTCTTTTTAAAGAGGGTACTGAATTGATTGTGCTTCACCAAATTTGGTATGTAGGTACACTTTATCGTTGCGCAGTTACATGCAGAGTTTCACCTTCCTACTATTCGTTTGCAGGGAGTTATGGAAGGTTTTGCGTTTTGTACAAGTACTTCGTTCCATTTGGACGAATCTTCTCGAATTTTTCTATGAACGTTTGTTGCGTATTTGCGTATTCACATGCGAAATTCTAGCTTCATATTATAATTTTTGTGACTTTTGTGGTCCATTTTGTTACTACTTTATTGGTTTTCTGAAAGAGTATTGTAATGCAGTGAAGCTTTTTGATATTGCTCTGTTATATATTTATTGCTATCAGAGGGTTCTAGATTGATGGATCTTAACCAAATTTGCTATGAATATTCACTAATTCGTTTCACAGTATCTTGTGAAGATTTCACCTTCCTACTATGCGTTTTAAGGGAGTTATGGCTGGTTTTGCGTTTTGTACCAGTACTTCGTCCCATTTAGATGAATCTTCTTGAATTTTATATGAAGCTTCGCCGAAACCTTGCGCGTTTACTACAGAATTCTAGTTTTAGTTTTACGATTTTTGTGGTCGTTTTATGTTACTCTTTTATTGGCTTCCCTGAAAACGTATGTGTACTGCAGTGAAGCTTTTTGTTACCGATTGTTTCTTGATTTCTTTTAACAAGACGGTCCTGAATTGATGGTTCTTCACAGAATTTGGTATGTATGTACACTTTATCGTTGCGCAGTTACATGCAGAGTTTCACCTTCCTACTATTCGTTTGCAAGGAATTAAGGAAGGTTTAGCGTTTTGTACAAGTACTTCGTTCCATTTGGACGAATCTACTCGAATTTTTTTATGAACGTTCGTTGCATACCTGCCTATTTACATGCAAAATTCTAGCTTGATATTATCATTTTTGCGACTTTTGTGGTCCATTTTGTTACTACTTTATTGGCTTTCTGAAAGAGTATTGTAATGCAGTGTAGCTTTTTTGATATTGCTCTGTTATATATTTATTGCTATCAGAGGGTTATAGATTGATAAATTTGCTATGTATATTCACTAGTTCGTTCCACAGTATCATGCGAAGTTTCACCTTCCTACTACGCGTTTTAAGGGAGTTATGGCAGGTTTAGCGTTTTGTACCAGTACTTCGTCCCATTTAGATGAATCGTCTTGAATTTTTTATGAAGGTTCGCCGAAATTTTGCGC
>NW_013784540.1:0-979 GCF_000517525.1 Limulus polyphemus
TAAATTCGGTAACTAGAGTTACACCTAAGTGTTCATGGAGTAGTTGTACCAAGTAAAGCTATCGATGCGTATGGTGGTTACAAATTCGGTAACTATAGTTCATCTAGGTGTTTATGGAATAGTTGTACCAAGTAAGGCTAACGATGAGTATGGTGGTTATAAATTCGGTAACTAGAGTTACACCTAGGTGTTCGTGGTGTTGTTGTACCAAATAATGCTAAAGATGAGTATGTTGGTTACAAATTCGGTAACTAGAGTTACATCTAGGTGTTCTTAGAGTATTGTACCAAATAACGCTAACGATGAGTATGGTGGTTACAAATTCGGTAACTAGAGTTACACATAGGTGTAAGTGGAGTTGGTGTACCAAATAACGCTAAAGATGAGTTTGGTGGTTATAAATTCGGTAACTAGTGTTACACCTAGGTGTTCATGGAGTAGTTGTGCCAAGTAAAGCTAAAGATGAGTATGATGGTTATAAATTCTGTAACTAGAGTTACACCTATGTGTTCATGGAGTAGTTGTACCAAGTAGGACTAAAGATGAGTATGATGGTTATAAATTCGGTAACTAGAGCTTTACCTAGGAGTTTATGGAGTAGTTGTACCAAGTAAGGCTAAAGATGAGTATGGTGGTTATAAATTCGGTAAGAGTTACACCTAGGTGTTCGTGGAGTTGTTGTACCAAATAACGCTAAAGATAAGTATGTTGGTTCCAAATTCGTTAACTATAGTTACACCTAGGTGTTCATGGAGTAGTTTTGCCAAGTAAAGCTCAAGATGAGTATGGTGGTTATAAATTCGGTAAATAGAATGGAGTAGTTTTGCCAAGTAAAGCTAAAGATGAGTATGGTGGTTATAAATTCGGTAAATAGAGTTACATCTAGGTATTGGTGGAGTTGTTGTACCAAATAACGCTAAAGAGAGTATGGTGGTTATAAATTCGGTAACAATAGTTACACCTAGGTGTTTATGAAGTA
>NW_013784541.1:0-655 GCF_000517525.1 Limulus polyphemus
CTCTGCTCGTGCTGAAAGTGGACTTACAACGCTAGAAACCGGGTTTCAATACCCGTGGTGGCCAGAGCACAGATAGCCCCTTGTGTGGCTTTGTGTTTAACTACAAACAAACAAAAACTCTTTGCTCGTATCAATTCAGTTTAGCTTGGCGTATTGCAAGCTGCATCTCTTTGCTCGTATATCCGTCACCGACAGCCTTGTCCAACGGACGTCACCACCACGTGTGTAAACAAACACACGTGCGTTCCACGTTGAAATGTAGTCTGGTGTGATGTAACTCGAGAAGGTTACTGTGAATCTGTACAGAACTACACGAGAGCTATCTGCGCTAGCCGTCCCTAATTTAGCAATTGTAAACTACAGGGAAGGCAGCTAGCCAAAACTACCTTAATGCGGGTTTGGACAAAGTATCAGTTATGTTATTATCATTGTCTCGTTAGAATAATAGTCTTACTTGTAAAGTATTCAAAACTTTTATGACACATGGAAATTAATCTTTAAATGAAAATACGATCAGCTATATTAACCGTCTTGTTCAAATACCTGTTTATCATGTAAACTATTGAATAACTTTTATTATATATATAATTACCTATAGAAGTGAAAACTACACTGTTGATGACGTAATTATATGTAGAGATATCATCTGATGATT
>NW_013784542.1:0-1859 GCF_000517525.1 Limulus polyphemus
TTAATTGGTTTTCAAGGAAACAGTTTTTCTTGAAAAAGCTTTTGACGTTGCTTAGTTCTAAACTGAATGTCAATTCAGTGATTATTATTTTAAAGGCCCTGAGAACCAGCACAAACACTAAATTATATTCTAAAAACAGCAGATATAAAGCTAGTGTAGTTGAAGAAAGAACTTAAAAAAGTTGGTTTATGGTAACATGATACAGATAATGTTTTCCACTTGTTAAAGACTTGTAGATCTAAAAACAATAACGTAGAGTATGTTTCTTCTTCAACATTGAATTGTACATTCTGATGTTTGTATTCATAAATGAAAAAAAAACATTATAAGAGGCATTTATTTTTGAAGAGTAGAAACATATCATATACATACCGTTTATAAAGAAACGACATGATATTATCAGGACATTGTTGTAACCATATTTTTTCTTAATACCATACAAAACCTTAGCTAGGTCGAAGCCAATTTAGATCCCATTGATGCAACATCGATTTGGTCATAAAAACTCCCTTTGAACAGAAAGCATGATTCTTTTGTTGCGATATTAAATAGGTAAAAAAATACATCTTTAGATAAATGACTCACATCACAGCTTTCAAAAACCAAATTTGTGCATAGACGAATCACTTCTTTCAAAGGGATATTAGTGTATAATGATTCAATATCAAAATTGGCACAATATATTGATTCAGTATCACCCTTCACTGCCTGCAGACAGTTGTGGGAAGGATGACTGCTCCCTAAAGTAAAAGATAAAAATAAAGAAGTAAGGTACTACCACTTGGGGGTAAGTAAAATAAACTTACCTCTTGAGACCGGCATTCCAGCCATTATTATAGAAGTAAAGCACTAATTTAACTCAATTAGTAGTACAGTAGATAAATTATACTATTATAGAGTTATAATATATACTAGACAACCTGTTACCCGTTAACTGACCCCAAATCCAGACTGATAACCAACATACAGAACTCTCTAACGTCGTGATTTCCTTGAATGTACTATGCTTTTCCACCTTAATAAACTTTGATTTTTTACATATTTAAAATATATAAAATAAGCAGATAGAAAGATGATACATAAAAGGAAAACGTGAGTGTCCAGCGTATCCCGTATCTTTTTAATTTAGAGGAATCATAGTGGTTCCCCTAACCATTACACCTATTTCTCACGTGGTAAAAAGACAACTGACTCACACTAAATAGAAACTGATTATTTTCATACCATGAGACATCTAGTTTAAAATTACACAAATTCATAAATAATATAAAGTTTAAATAAACAAATATGGTGAACTAAAACATCCTAATAAAAGACGAGCAGTTTAATGAGGACCTAGCATTATCTTGACAACAATTGGTAGACTGGGTGGGTTCCCCATTATCTTTACAACAATTGGTAGATTGGGTGGGTTCCCCATTTATTTTTAATTCAAAAGCTCATTAGAGCGATAATAAACTGTATCTAAGACTAAGTTTTGTATAAGGTCGAAAATATACAAGGTTTGTTTGTTTGTTTTAGAAATTTCTGTCAAAACTACAAGAGGGATATCTGCTCATAGCCGGCCCTAATTTTGAACTAATAGACTAGAAAGAAGTCAAATGTTTAACAGTAACCTAAAACCACCTTGTAGAAGGTTGACGAAATGTTCTATTGCCAACGTTACTGATCATTTTACAATAAAATGAATTAATAAAACCACCTAGTGTAAGGTGAACGAAATACGGAAAATTATTTTATCTAACTTTTCGTAGAAGTTTGTTTGCTAGTCTAATATATTTCATATGTCAGATTTTTTAACAATTTGATATGCGATTTTAGAGCTATTTAGGCCTCCCTTGTCTCATACATTACAAACA
>NW_013784543.1:0-1286 GCF_000517525.1 Limulus polyphemus
GGTAACTAAAGTTACATCTAGGTATTCGTGGAGTTTCTGTACCAAATAACGCTAAAGAGAGTATGGTGGTTATATATTCGGAAACTAGAGATACACTTAGGTGTTCATGGAGTAGTTGTTCCAAGTAAGGCTAAAGATGAGTATGGTGGTTATAAATTCGGTAACTAGAGTTAACCTAAGTGTTCATGGAGTACTTGTACCAAGTAAGGCGAAAGATGAGTATGGTGGTCATAAATTCTGTAACTAGAGTTACACCTAGGTGTTCATGGAGTAGTTGTTCCAAGTAAGGCTAAAGATAAGTATGGTGGTCATAAATTCTGTAACTAGAGTTACACCTAGGTGTTCATGGAGTAGTCGTGCCAGGTAAAGCTAAAGATGAGTATGGTGGTTATAAATTCGGTAACTAGAAGTACACCTAGGTATTCGTGGTGTTGTTGTACCAAATAACGCTAAAGATGCGTATGGTGTTTACAAATTCGGTAACTAGAGTTACTCCTAGTTGTTTATGGAGTAGTTGTACCAAGTAAGGCTAAAGATGAGTATAGTGGTTATAAATTCTGTATCTAGAGTTACACTTAGGTGTTCATGGAGTAGTTGTTCCAAGTAAGGCTAAAGATAAGTATGGTGGTTATAAATTCGGTAACTAGAGTTACATTTGGTACAACAACTGCACGAACACGTAGATGTAACTCTAATTACCGAATTTGTAACCACCATTCTCATCTCTAGCGTTATTTGGTACAACAACTCCACGAATACCTAAGTGTAACTTTAGTTACCGAATTTATAACCACCATACTCATCTTTAGCTTTTCTTGGCACAACTACTCCATCAACACCTAGGTGTAACTGTAGTTACTGAATGTGTAACCCATACTCATCTTTTGCGTTATTTGGTACAAGACCTCCACGAATATCTAGGTTAACGCTAACGATGAGTATGGTGGTTATAAATTCGGTTAGTAGAGTTACACCTAGGAGTTCGTGGAGTGGCTGTACCAAATAACGCTAAAGATGAGTATGGGGTTATAAATTCGGTAACTAGAGTTAAACCTAAGTGTTCCTGGAGTAGTTGTACCAAGTAAGACTAAAGATGAGTATGGTGGTTATAAATTCGGTAACTAGAGTTACATATAGATATTCGTGGAGTTGTTGTACTAAATAACGCTAAAGAGAGTATGGTGGTTATATATTCGGTAACTAGAGATACACCTAGGTGTTTATGGAGTAATTGTACCAAGTAAGGCTACAGATGAGTATGGTGGTTATAAATACTGTAACTAGAA
>NW_013784544.1:0-1971 GCF_000517525.1 Limulus polyphemus
TATGGTGGTTATAAATTCTGTAACTAGAGTTACACCTAAGTCTTCGTGGAGTAGTTGTACCAAGTAAGGCTAAAATGAATATGGTGGTTATAAAGTCGGTAACTATTGTTACTTCTAAGTGTTCATGGAGTTGTTGTACCAAGAAAGGCTAACGATGATGATGGTGGTTATAAATTCAGTAACTAGAGCTAAACCTAGGTGTTCATGGAGCAGTTGTACCGGTTATAAATTCAGTAACTAGAGTTACACATAGGTGTTCATGGAGTAGTTGTACCAAGTAAGGCCCTTTAGCCTTACTTGGTACAACTAGTCCATGAACACCTAGGTGTAACTCTAGTCACCGAATTTATAATCATCATACTCATCTTTATCGTTACTTTGAACCACTACTCAACGAACACATAGGTGTAACTCTAATTACTGAATTTATAACCACCATACTCATCTTTAGCCTTACTTGAAAGAACTACTCCATGAAATCCTAGGTGTAACTCTAGTTACCGAATGTGTAACCCCATACTCATCTTTAGCGCTATTTGGTACAACAACTCCACGAAAACCTAGGCTTAGCTCTCGTTACCGAATTTATAACCACCATACTCATCTTTAGCGTTATTTGGTACAAATAATCCATGAACACCTAGGTGTGACTCAAATTACAGAATTTATAACCACCATACACATCTTTAGCTTTACTTGGTGCAACTACTCCATAAACACCTAGGTGTAACTCTAGTTACATAATTTATAACCACCAAACTCATCTTTAAACCACCATACTCATCTTTAGTCTTACTTGGTAAAACTACTCCATGAAAACTTAGGTTTAACTCTAGTTACCGAATGTATAACCACCATACTCATCTTTAGCCTTCCTTGGTACAACTACTCCATGAACACTTAGGTGTAACTCTAGTTACCGAATTTATAACCACCATATTCATCTTTAGCCTTACTTGGTACAACTAGTCCATGAACACCTAGGTATGACTCTAGTTACCGAATTTATAACCACCATACTCATCTTTAGCCTTACGTTGTACAACTACTACATCAAGACCTAGGTGTAACTCTAGTTACAGAATTTATAACCACCAAACTCATCTTTAGCCTTACTTGGTACAACTACTCCATAAACACTTAGGTGTCACTCTAGTTACCGAATTTATAACCACCATACTCATCTTTAGCGTTATTTGCTACAACAACTCCACGAACACTTAGGTTTAACTCTAGTTTCTGAATTTATAACCACAATATTCATCTTTAGCCTTACTTGGTACAACTGTTCCATGAACACTTAGGTGTAACTCTAGTTTCCGAATTTATAACCACCATACTCATCTTCAGCCTTACTTGGTAAAATTACTTCATCAACACATTGGTGTAACTTTAGTTACCGAATTTATAACCACCATATTCAGTATATTCTGCAACTAGAGTTACACCTAGGTGTTCATGGAGTAGTTGTACCAAGTAAGGCTAAAGTCGAGTATGGTGGTTATAAATTCGGTAACTAGAGTTACACCTAGGTGTTCGTGGAGCTGTTCTACCAAATAACGCTAAAGATGAGTATGGTGGTTAAAAATTAGGTAACTAGAGTTACACCTAGGTGTTCGTGGAGTTGTTGTACCAAATAACACAAAAGATTACTATGGGGGTTATAAATTCGATAACTAGAGTTAAACCTAAGTGTTCATGGACTAGTTTTACCAAGTATGGCTAAAGATGAGTATGGTGGTTACAAATTCGGTAACTAGAGTTACACCTAGGTGTTCGTGGAGTTGTTGTACCAAATAACGCGAAAGATGACTATGGGGGTTATAAATTCGATAACTAGAGTTAAACCTAAGTGTTCATGGTCTAGTTGTACCAAGTAAGGCTAAAGATGAGTATGGTGGTTATAAATTCTATAACTAGAGTGACACCTAGATGTTCATGGAGTAGTTGTACCAAGTAAGGCTAAAGATG
>NW_013784545.1:0-1260 GCF_000517525.1 Limulus polyphemus
AGCAACTTAATCCTTAGGCCTTAAATTTAAAACGAGGTTTAATCAGCTTAAAATTAGATGTAAGCTAGGCCTAAGACGATATAACATACAAGTACAAAATAATTTTAAATATAAGTAAAACAATAAAATCAGATATTTTACACATTCTAAACAATACTATTATTGGAAGTAATATAAAAGAAATAATACAGTATTGACAAAATATTATTCATGAACATCTAGTAAACTACAATAATATTAATACCCAACCATTATAGTTTATACTCTTCATGAAGCTTCCATCAGCGGAAGTGTGCTGGACGGCAGAGAAGAACAAGAGGCTTGACAAAAGTACTCAATTTATTGTTTATATATATATTTATTTATTACTTATTGCTATAAAAGTAACTAAATTGTAAAAATTAGAAATTTATGTTAAGTAATAAATTAGAAATTAAATACACAAATTAAAATTCTGAGCGGCGTCTTCACGTGAGATGCTCGTGGATTACGTAATTTCAGTTGCGCAGTTTACGCGCAATTTGTTTTTTGTACGGAGGATTAGTACCGAAACATGGTTCACAGAGAAATAAAATAAAATAGATATGAAAAGGATAGAAGATTGAACATTTTAGGATAAATAATTGTAATTGTCTCTTAAAACCTGTAGTCATTCTGGATCATTCTGGTGGAACATGATCCTTTCAGGTTTTACTGTGTGAAGATGTACATTAAGTGCTGGACCAGTCTGACTCTGAATAGTCTGAGTGCTAGGTGCTTTGTCTGTTAATATTAACAAACTTTTATTATTTAACAGTTTTCAGATTTAATTTGTATAACCTTCTAAATTAATACCCAAGTTTTTCTTTAAAACATATTTTGTCTGTTATTTTCTCTACCCTTTAATGTTTACGGAATTAGTACTTGTGACCTACTTTGTAAACACCGCAAAAAATACGAAATAAATCTAAGTTATCACTCTTTTTCTTTGTAGTGGAACATGATCCTTTCAGGCTTATACTGTGTGAAGATATACATTAAGTACTGTATCATTCTGGTAGAACATGATCCTTTCAGGCTTATACTGTGTGAAGATGTATTTTAAGTAGTGGATCATTCTGGTGTAACATGATTCTTTCTCTTCACACAGTATAAGCCTGAAAGGATCATGTTCCACCAGAATGATCCAGCACATATCAAATCCTTAACTTCTTTCAAAACCTTTGATTAAATATTATCTGATCCAGAAGACTTATAATTCTTTGAACTTCCCAGTTTTTT
>NW_013784546.1:0-2129 GCF_000517525.1 Limulus polyphemus
CCCATGTCAACTCGAAATTAACTCGCTCATCGTGAACCCTTGATAAGATATTAAGAAAGTTCCAGGCTAGAAAGAAGACCTTATATTGCTTGTAAGTTTGTGAAACTTTTGTTTATAAAGCATTCTTTGTAATAACAATTATTAATAACTGTTATTGTAAATTGAATTGTTGTGTGTATATTAAAACGTATTTGTGTTAAACACGAAAACAGTGTGTATCAATCTTTTTGGCAAATATCTTAAACTGACTATATATCCGTATATATTTAAATACTAAATCCAAAGTCCAATTTAACTACTAAATTTAAAATATCATTTAACTAAATTTCAGACCATTTGAAATTCTAATACGTAACAATGACTTAAAACCTCATGTTCTGAGGTGTGTACTGAGTGCTCTAAGTTCCTCACACAAGCTTTGTATCTTAGAGAGGAGGGATGTTTGGCTTCATAGAAAGCAACAGTTTTTGTTTTTTTCCTTCATATACTGGTCACTTCCAACTCGATAACAAGTGACCATTGCTTCAAGTATTTAAAATGGGGTCCAGTTTTCACTTTTGTTGAAGTTTTAAAAGTTGAGAAGTTTCATCTAATTTACTCATATAAGTTTCTCTAAAATCACACAAAAATTGATAATTATTATAGAGTAAATTATAAAAACAAATATATTTCATGAAGCATTCAAATGCATTGTCTTACCTTAAAATACTTCGTGAGCTTCGTCGTTCGCTAAAGACTGCTAGCAAAAGCTTAACACTTTACGATACTAAACATCTTCGACTTCTTCAAATACTGATTACTACTGGTCGGCAACATACTTCTGGATTACCCAATGGTGACAAAGATTACATCCCCTAAAATTCTTAAGGTCATCGAGTGTGAAGGGAGTGGTCGAGTTGTTGTCAGTAGGGGTCAAGCAAATAATTAGCCAAAAGAAACGAAATTGGTCACCAAAACGACTATAGCGTCCACGTGCTTCTTTAAATGATATAACAGGACCACGTCAGCTTCGACCCAGAAAACATCTAGTCAATTTGACCAATCACCTTTTGACGGCGAATGATTCGAGGAAGAAGAATGATATTTTTGGGCTTGTCAACCTTAAAATTTCTGTTTCTGTTTGCTACAGAAAAAAAATGTTAATGCATTTCTTACAACTAGCGTCAGAAATGGCGGAACTTCATGAACGTAGCCATATTTCAGTAGCTACAGATACCATGTTATCGGAGTAGTGCTTGCAAGGATTTACTATTACCTTAAGTTGACCCTTCCTATGGTATTAAACAAGAGCAAGGCTAGGCCAGTCATGTGGATGTTCCTTTATTCCCTGCTAGTTACTTTCTCTACACATCTAAAACCGCAATAGCTATGCGCTTTTTTGAAGGAACGTCTCCAATTTTTTATAAAAAGCTTATCTTCATAAAAAGAAAGATACAATTCCAATGATATGGTGATCGGACATCATTTACAAATTCACGTCTACCTGATGTAAATGGGTCTATATTCAACCCATGATACGTCACCCATTGGCACGAATTAGAGAACATTTTAAACAAATAAAGAAAACAAGTCCAACGTTACCTACATTTCAACAACATGTGTGAAAGGACAGCTAATAACACAGACTTCAACATTCTCTGCTTAGCAAAGAACGAAATAACTCTTCCGATAAAGTCTTTACTGATCAGACTAAAGAAAGTATTTAATTTTTGAATCAGTGTTCCATAACAAAATTTTTAAAATTCACATCCTAGAAAATAAGAAAAATACCATATCAATTTATCTTAATTTCCACCTTGAAGAAGCCCTTTATGATTACTTGATATTTAGATATCACTTTCAGTGATATTTGTGGATATAATGCTTTTATCTTTTTCAAAATGTTTTTCTTTATTTCGAAACTCAAAGGACCCATGAAGTTTAACACAACAACCAAAGGACGTTTAGATACATCTAACAATTGTACTATGGAGTTGTTCACCTTTAGCAAGTTACTTGTTCACTATCTTGTTAATTGGTTTTCAAGGAAACAGTTTTTCTTGAAAAAGCTTTCGACGTTGCTTAGTTCTAAACTGTATTTTAAAGGCCCTGAGAACCAGCACAAACACTAAATTATTTTTTAAAAACAG
>NW_013784547.1:0-653 GCF_000517525.1 Limulus polyphemus
TGGTGGTTATAAATTCCGTAACTAGAGTTTCATCTAGGTGTTCATAGAGTAGTTGTACCAAGTAAGGCTAAAGATGAGTATGGTGGTTATAAATTCGGTAACTAGAGTTTCACCTTGGTGTTCATGGAGTAGTTGTACCAAGTAACGCTACAGATGAGTATAGTGGTTACAAATTCGGTAACTAGAGTTACACCTAGGTGTTTGTGGAGATGTTGTACCAAATAACGCTAAAGACGAGATGGGGGTTATAAATTCGGTAACCAGAGTTAAACATAAGTGTTCATGTAGTAATTGTTCCAAGTAAGGCTAAAGATGAGTATTGCGTTTACAAATTCTGTAACTAGAGTTACATCTATGTGTTTATGAAGTAGTTGTACCAAGTAAGGCTAAAAATTAGTATGGTGGTTATAAATTCGGTAGCTAGAATAACACCTGGTGTTCGTGGAGTTGTTGTACCAAGTAAGGGTAACGATGAGTATCGTGGTTATAAATTAGGTAACTAGAGTTACACCTTAGTATTCGTGGAGTTGTTGTACCAAATAACGCTACAGATGAGTATGGTGGTTACAAATTTGGTAACAAGAGTTAAACCTCGGTGTTCGTGGAGTTGTTGTACCAAATAACGCTAAAGATGAGTATGGGGGTTATAAATT
>NW_013784548.1:0-765 GCF_000517525.1 Limulus polyphemus
TCATAAACATTATTCTGTCATTTTGTGGGTGTTTGACAGCTTTCAAGTTATAAACATTATTCTGTCATTTTGTGGGTGTTTGACAGCTTTTAAATCATAAGTAATATTAATTCTGCCTCTTTAGGTAAATTAAATTTATACACAAAAAACATCAATCTTATATGGACCATTTAAAACTGTACCACAAGAACCATGTCACGCTGAACTGTGATGTACTGTAGTTCACGCTGAACTCTGATACACTGTAGTTCACGCTGAACTCTGATGTACTGTAGTACACGCTGAACTCTAATACACTGTAGTTCACACTGAACTGTGATGTACTGTAGTTCATGCTGAACTCTAATACACTGTAGTTCACGCTGAACTCTGATACACTGTAGTTCACGCTGAACTGTGATGTACTGTAGTTCACGCTGAACTCTGATACACTGTAGTTCATGCTGAACAGTTGTGAGCTAGTTAGTGGACTCTGATACACTGTAGTTCACGCTGAACTCTGATGTACTGTAGTTCACGCTGAACTCTGATACACTGTAGTTCACGCTGAACTCTGATACACTGTAGTTCATGCTGAACTCTAATACACTGTAGTTCACACTGAACTGTGATGTACTGTAGTTCATGCTGAACTCTAATACACTGTAGTTCACGCTGAACTCTGATACACTGTAGTTCATGCTGAACTCTAATACACTGTAGTTCACGCTGAACTGTGATGTACTGTAGTTCACGCTTAACTCTGATACACTGTAGTTCATGCTG
>NW_013784549.1:0-654 GCF_000517525.1 Limulus polyphemus
CAAATAACAACAAGTAGTCTAATAATCAATAACCACATCACTCATTTTAATCTTCTTAATTCAGGAATAATTTTAAAATATTTGATTTATGTGGGAATCACGTGTTTATGCAAATGGCTGGTGCAAATATTTTATCCATATCTCACAGAACCTCCATTATGGTAACTTTTTCCTCACCACAATATCCTTCGTGTACTTTTTCTTTGTGTTTTTTCCACTTTCCTTCTTTGCACAACTTCTCTACATCACTATTAAACTTCTCCTTGTCTATTTCCTCACCAACATTCCCAACCCAACAAATGTACCCTCCTAAAAAAGGAATAAACCAAACCAACACGTATGTATATCAAACTTATACTATTATTTATAAAATTATATAAACTGCCAGAACAACATAAAATTATTTATTGTTAAACATAAAATCCTAAATGTGGCTGTACATAACTACATTCTTTTCTACAGTAGGCTCTCACTTGGAAAATAAAAATGAATATTGTTATAAGCACTTAGAAAACAAAGACTCTTTTTGTTTTTCTCAAAGGCTTATAAATACGTATTTTGTAACTTTGATTTTATCTTCATGAAGCAAAGTATCTCTAATTTTTTTTACATCATGGAAAGTGAAAAATATTGATTACTATGTAAGTAATTGTA
>NW_013784550.1:0-654 GCF_000517525.1 Limulus polyphemus
CTACAGATAAGTATGGTGGTTACAAATTCAGTAACTAGAGTTACACCTAGGTGTTCGTGGAGTTGATATACCAAATAACGCTAAAGATGAGTATGGGGGTTATAAATTCGGTAACCAGAGTTAAACATAAGTGTTCATGGCGTAATTGTTCCAAGTAAGGCTAAAGATGAGTATGGTGGTTATAAATTCTGTATCTAGAGTTACACCTAGGTGTTCATGGACTAGTTGTACCAAGTAAGACTAAAAATGAGTATGGTGGTTATAAATTCGGTAACTAGAGTAACACCTAGGTGTTCTTGGAGTTATTGTACCAAGTAAGGCTAACGATGAGTATGGTGGTTATAAATTAGGTAACTTGAGTTACACCTAGGTGTTCGTTGAGCTGTTCTTCCAAATAACGCTAAAGATGCGTATGGTGGTTACAAATTCGGTAACTAGAGTTACACTTAGGTGTTTATGGAATAGTTGTACCAAGTAAAGCTAAAGATGAATATGGTGGTTATAAATTCGGTAACTAGAGTTACACCTAGGTGTTCGTGGAGTTGTTGTACCAAATAACGCTACAGATGAGTATGGTGGTTTCAAATTCGGAAACTAGAGTTACACCTAGGTGTTCGTTGAGTTGTTGCACCAAATAACGCTAAAGATGAGTAT
>NW_013784551.1:0-1175 GCF_000517525.1 Limulus polyphemus
AAATTACGTTCTGTTAAATTAAACCTGAAAGTAAACCACAGCATTTCTTCAGGTTTAAACATATAATATCTATATATTAACGACTTTAAGTGGGGCGTATCAGTATTGAATGTTTTACATATTTTTTTACATCATTTGAACTTCCCAGTAAGTAGTTTAATACGAAAGTTTAAAATCAATGTTCTTTTTCAAGATTAATTAGCATGAGCTAAACGATTAGAATTAACCTATAAGACAAGAGTAATTAAAAGTCCTCTCAATAACGAATAGTAAACAGGAACTGATATAAAAGAAACTCCATAGATTAATACAGATAAACTAACATTAAAGGGACAAAGCTTACTTGTTGATTTAATATATATGTTTATCTTTCTCTTATTAGTGACTCTTGTTTCTTGTGAAAACACAAACCATTTAAAGTGTAAGTTACTCGAGTTTGACGGTATAAAGTTTTACCAAGTTATTGAAACCTGAAAAAATGGTTATTTTTACTGAACTAACTGTACATTTTTCTAAAATATAATCAAAGAGTCTACCAAACTTCACATAAACAAAGTACAAACATTGTTTTATATTTAGAAACATTCCCTTCACTGGCCTTGATTGAATCAAGTAGAATTCAAGGTTAATCAAATATAAATATTATCAATAGATTGATGTACTGGATAGACACGTATACTGTCCTGTATTCTCCTTTGAGGATTACACTAAGTACAGAGGATTTTATTGCCGTCGTACAAAGCAACTTGATATCTGAAGTGAATTTTTATGACGTCACTATATCTCATGATCAGAAGTTGTTGAAATCATGGATCTAGGTGACACGTGACTTTTCATGTTCACTTCTATAGTACAACAAAGGAGCTCTTGTCTTTATAGATGTATATTTGTATTATATAGTTCAGTTATTATGTATTTTGTCTCTTCTTGTTAACCCAGGCTAATGATCATAACCACACTGCTTGTAGTACTGTTGGTTCACTGGAAGGAATTATCGATTCTCTGTCGTCTACTGTGGAAGAATTAACAGATCTGGCTAAACAGAGAATTACTACATTAGAAGGTAATACATTTCTTTATAATTTCATTACTTTTAAAACAACGTTTTCGTATTAATGTAAGATAGCGTTAATGAAGAGAACTGTCAATGATTTCAGTATACTGGTAAGCATTTT
>NW_013784552.1:0-656 GCF_000517525.1 Limulus polyphemus
ATGTCTTATCGAAAAATAATTATTTAAAAATTGTATGGTATTGAATACGAATGCATTAAGTCGAGTTGATTGCACAGAAAAACGAGATTCTATGTCTCTTGTAATTATTACTTTAGTAACCATCGATTGTATTCAGTCTTGTGGCCATATTTATTCACTGTTACCCAACACTACAATTTCTATTGAAACGAGGTCATCTTGGACTACAAACCTTGATAAATTTTAGCCGAACTCTATTGTAAACAAACGTTACCAACGAAAATTACGTTTAACATGACAATGAACCCAAATATCAGAATAACAACGGCTCATAAGATCCCGCAACACCTTAAACTAAACAATTCTTTTTCTGAAAAAAGAAAAAAAAAATATGGCTGAGTAAATTAGAAACACAGTAAACATATTTGACCACACATAACTGTCTAGTTCCCCCAGTATAGAACCAGTGGTCTTTTGTACCCTCTGTCTGCTTAATGATACGAGAAAATATGTCCAGCTCCATCGCAATGGATTGTTGGATCCAAGGGCTATTTCTCTTAATCATAGCCTTCGCTTTGAGGATATGAGTCTTGCTCCTAAAGTTGTGATTTCTGTTTCAGAGACGTTGTTATCCTAAACGCTCTGTGGTACGAGTTTCTCTACTTACACCAATAGTA
>NW_013784553.1:0-654 GCF_000517525.1 Limulus polyphemus
GTGTGTGTGTGTGTGTGTGTGTGTGTGTGTGTGTAACTCAAGCAACTTCTTAGCTCTAAAATAATAGAAAGCCTGTGCTAATGTTTATGAAGTTTAGTACTTTTTATAACTTTGCCAGATTTTAATACTGAATATTTGCTACTGGAAATACATGAACTTCATATATTGGTAGTTATGTGAATTTTAACAGCAAATGACTGGTTTTCTGAGGTTTTTCTATCAGTAATGACCTATTTAAGATCTACACATTGTTAAATCTTATTCAAGATTTGTACAGTAAGCAAAATAATAAATTCAAGGACTTTTCCAAAACTTCTAAAAGACAAATAGCAAGATTTCAAAGACTTAAAAAAACAGAGGTACATTGATACCTCTGAATTTTGGCAGATACCATAAAGAATACTGATATAGTGAGTAGTAAAATGGCTAGAGATCAGTGATACCATAAAGAATACTGATATAGTGAGTAGTAAAATGGCTAGAGATCAGTGATACCATAAAGAATACTGATATAGTGAATAGTAAGATGGCTAGAGACCAGTGATACCATAAAGAATACTGATATAGTGAATAGTAAGATGGCTAGAGACCAGTGATACCATAAAGAATACTGATATAGTGAATAGTAAGATGGCTAGAGACCAGTGATACCAT
>NW_013784554.1:0-653 GCF_000517525.1 Limulus polyphemus
CCGTGTGACTGCAGTTCAATTACTCACTATCTACACACACACATTACCCTACATTCCCGCGTCACGTTTTCTCCTCTTATATATACCAGCCTACCCTACTAGTAAATACTAGACCATTCGCCAAGATACGGGATAGTTCTAGAAACAAGAGAGCGTGAGAATTGTCACGTGATCTCGATGACGCAACATTATTCTTGTTTCTTTTCTTTTTCCTCCAACAGCTGCTGCAATCTCTCTTCTTGTTTATTTTCTCTTTCTACTTGTTTCTTTTCTTTTCCTCCAACAACTGCTGTAATCTCGCTTCTCGTTTCTGTTCTTTTTCCTCCAACAACTGCTGTAATGTCGCTTCTGGTCTCTTTTCTTTTTTCTCCAACAACTCTTGTAATCTCTCTTCTTGTTTATCTCGCTGTTCGAGCTGCCACTGTTGCAGGTATTCTTGCAACTGCTGTTGTCTCTCTTCTTGTTTCTTTTCTCGTTCTTCTTGTTTCTTTTGCTGTTCTTGTATTGCTACCATCAAATCTGCTAAGCTGTAGTTTGATTTGCCACCTCTCGTTTCCATCTTATTCTTCTTCTTTTTTTATTTTTATTTTCCGTCCCACTCTCTGACACCAATTTGTTACGTCTCTGTTCGTTTGTTAATTTTCCGTAAAAAT
>NW_013784555.1:0-654 GCF_000517525.1 Limulus polyphemus
CTTTGATTTGATGTTATTGTTTCTTTCTCTAGGATAGTATGTAGAATAAGTAACTGATAATTGTTCGTAGTAATACTGAGGTGTTTGGAGTTATGTAGAATAAGTAACTGATAATTGTTCGTAGTAATACTGAGGTGTTTGGAGTTATGTAGAATAAGTAACTGATAATTGTTCGTAGTAATACTGAGGTGTTCGGAGTTATGTAGAATAAGTAACTGATAATTGTTTGTAGTAATACTGAGGTGTTTGGAATTATGTAGAATAAGTAACTGATAATTGTTTGTAGTGATAACTGTTTGTAGTTATGTATAATAAGTAACTGATAATTGTTTGTAGTAATAACTGTTTGTAGTTATGTAGAATAAATAACTGATAATTGTTTGTAGTAATAATTTGTAGTTATGTAGAATAAGTAACTGATAATTGTTCGTAGTAATACTGAGGTGTTTGGAGTTATGTAGAATAAGTAACTGATAATTGTTCATAGTTATACTGAGGTGTTCGGAGTTATGTAGAATAAGTAACTGATAATTGTTTGTAGTAATAACTGTTTGTAGTTATGTAGAATAAATAACTGATAATTGTTTGTAGTAATAATTTGTAGTTATGTAGAATAAGTAACTGATAATTGTTCGTAGTAATACTGGGGGTGTT
>NW_013784556.1:0-654 GCF_000517525.1 Limulus polyphemus
TCTTCTTTAGCCTTACTTGGTACAACTACTCAATGAACAACTAGATGTAACTATAGTTACCGAAATTATAACCAACTTACTCTTCTTTAGCCTTACTTGGTACAACTACTCAATGAACAACTAGATGTAACTATAGTTACCGAAATTATAACCACCATACTCATCTTTAGCCTTACTTGGTACAACTACAACATAAACACCTAGGTGTAACTATTGTTATCGAATTTATAACCATCATACTCATCTTTAGCGTTTTTTGGTACAACAGCTCCACTAATACCTAGGTGTAACTCTAGTTACCTAATTTATAACCACCACATTCATAGTTAGCCTTACTTGGTACAAAAACTCCACGAATACCTAGGTGTAACTCTAGTTACCGAATTTATAACCACCATGCTAATCTTTAGCCTTACTTGGTACAAGTACTCCATGTGCACCTGAGTGTAACTCTAGTTACAGAATTTATAACCACCATACTCATCTTTAGCCTTACTTGGTACAACTACTCCATGAACACCTAGGTTTAACTCTAATCACCGAATTTATAACCCCCATACTCATATTTTGCGTTGTTTGATACAACAGCTCCACAAATACTTAGGTTTAACTCGAGTTACCGAATTTCTAACCACCATATTCATCTTTAGCCTT
>NW_013784557.1:0-649 GCF_000517525.1 Limulus polyphemus
CACATTTGTGCGAGACATAGGTGATATGACGCGTCCAATTTAACCTAGAATCAAAGATAACTCCAAGAAATTTGTGGTGAGTGATGGAGACTAGTTGATGGTTAAGATTTAATTTCACAGTGCTTGGAGTACGAGAAAAAGGTAGAACTGCAGATTTTAGGGCTGAAACCGTAAAGCCCCATTTAAAAAACCAATCGGCTAAATTATCCAGATTTGTTTGAAGACAGGTTTGAATGTGATTAATATTATGACCAGTTTTCCAGATGGCTAGATCATCAGCAAAAATACTATAATTCGTACCATTATTAATGAGGGAAGAACTAAGGTCATTAATCATTAGAAGGAATAAAATAGGGCTAATAACACTACCCTGGGGAGTGCCATTTTCCAAGACACTTTTCCCAGAGACGACTCCATTGATTCTGACTTTAAAGGATCGGTTTGAAAGAAAGTCTAATCCAGTTAAAGATTTGGCCATCAAAACCATAACTATTGAGTTTATATAACAAACCTTCTTTCCAGACCATATCGTATGCTCGTTCAATATCCATAATATTACATAATGATTTATTGACATCTTCATGTAGCCGTACTAAATGATCAAGCGATGACTTCTTCCAACGGAAATCAGACTGAAACTGGTCGAATA
>NW_013784558.1:0-1120 GCF_000517525.1 Limulus polyphemus
TCCATTAACCATGTAATATCAGCTGTATATTATTATGTTAAGTGTTGACATTACATTAACTGGGGAATATCTGCTGTATATTATTATGTTAAGTGTTGACAATACATTAACCATAAAATATCAGCTGTATATTATTATGTTAAGTGTTGAGAATCCATTAACCATGTAATATCAGCTGTATATTATTATGTTAAGTGTTGACATTACATTAATTGGGGAATATCTGTTGTATATTATTATGTTAAGTGTTGACAATACATTAACCATGTAATATCAGCTGTATATTATTATGTTAAGTGTTGACAATACATTAACCATGTAATACATGCTGTATATTATTGTATTAAGTGTTGACAATACATTAACCATGGAATATTAGCTTTATATTATTATGTTAAGTGTTGACAATACATTAATTGTGAGATATCAGATGTATATTATTATGTTATGTGTTGACAATACATTAACTGTGGAATATCAGCTGTATATTTTTATGTTAAGTGTTGACAATTCATTAACTGTGTAATATCAGCAGGTATTATTATGTTATGTGTTGACAATACATTTACTGGGGAATATCTGCTGTATATTATTATGTTAAGTGTTGACAATACATTAACTGGGGAATATCTGCTGTATATTATTATGTTAAGAGTTGACAGTACATTAACTGGGGAATATCAGCTGTATATTATTATATTAAGTGTTGATAATACATTAACCATGTAATATCAGCTGTATATTATTATTTTATGTGTTGACACTACATTAACAGTGTAATATCAGCTGTATATTATTAAATTAAGTGTTGATAATACATAAACTGGGTAATATCAGCTGTATATTATTATGTTAATTGTTGATAATACATTAACTGTGGAATATCAGCTGTATATTATTATGTTAAGTGTAGACAATAAATTAACTGTGGAATATCTTCTGTATATTATTATGTTAATTGTTGACAATACATTAACCATGTAATATCAGCTGTATATTTTTATATAAATGTTGACAATACATTAATAGGGGAATATCTGCTGTGTATTATTTTGTTAAGTGTTGACACTACATTTACTATGTAATATCACCTGTATATTATTATATTAAGTGTTGATAA
>NW_013784559.1:0-654 GCF_000517525.1 Limulus polyphemus
CATGAGTTATCAATTCAGTCATTAAGAGAGAACTTGCACATAAACAGGAGTTATCAATTCAGTCATTAAGAGAGAACTTGCATGTTACTCGTCGTGTAACGAATGCTGTTTAAAAGTTCTAAGTTATTAAGGGTGGTCTATGTAGTTGATATATTAGTAACGTAGTTGGAATCGAAATAACACACCTACATTTTTTACCAATCTTGTTTGTTGAAGTTCGTGGACAAAGAAGTAAATGCCTCGCAACTTATCCGGGAATTTGATGAAGAAAGGAGTCCTGTACATCATTGATGTACGTCTATTTCTTGTAATCTAAGCCCATATTGTTGGCTTACATCACAGCGCCAATTCGTGAGCCATGAAATATCAGATTTACCGTCCGGGCACGCTAACGAGTAAGTCACGCCCGACCCCGAAACTGCAATTGGGTTCTCTTTTGTGGACATCTCATTTGGGATAAATTGTTAATGGTCAGTTGTTTTCCTTCAGACAATATGATCCTTCAGCCGATCTTACAGTATACATCTAATATACTCATGGCCCTAATGATAATATGATCCTTCAGCTAATCTTACAGTATACATCTTATATACTCGTGGTCTTAATGACAATATAATCCTTCAGCTAATCTTACAGTATACATCTTATATACTC
>NW_013784560.1:0-652 GCF_000517525.1 Limulus polyphemus
ACCAAGTAAGGCTAAAGATGAGTATGGTGGTTATAAATTATGTAACTAGATTTACACCTAAGTGTTCATGGAGTAGTTGTACCACGTAAGGCTAAAGATGAATATGGTGGTTATAAATTCTGTAACTAGAGTTACACCTAGGTGTTTATGGAGTAATTGTACCAAGTAAGGCTAAAGATGAGTATGGTGGTTATAAATTCTGTTACTAGAGTTACACCTAGGTGTTTATGGAGTAATTGTACCAAGTAAGACTAAAGATGAGTATAGGTGGTTATAAATTATGTAACTAGAATTACACCTAAGTGTTCATGGAGTAGTTGTACCAAGTAAGTGTAAAGATGAGTATGGTGGTTATAAATTCGGTAACTATAGTTAGACCTACGTGTTCATGGAGTAGTTGTACCAAGTAAGGCTAATGATGAGTATTGTGGTTAAAATTCGGTAACTAGAGTTACACCTAGGTGTTCGTTGAGTTTTTGTACCAAATAACGCTAAATATGAGTAAAGTGGTTATAAATTCGGTAACTAAAGTTACACCTAAGTGTTCGTGGTGTTGTTGTACCAAAAAACGCTAAAGACGAGTATGGTCGTTACACATTCGGTAACTATACTTACACCTAGGTGTTCATGGAGTAGTTGTACCAAGTAAGGC
>NW_013784561.1:0-755 GCF_000517525.1 Limulus polyphemus
AATGGTTTTTTTTATTTCTTAAACTATATTTTTTCGACTTTGATAACGGTATTATTAGCCCTTTTTCCACTTGATTTTCTTGACTTTGAAAACGACTTTTTTGTTTTTCTTCCAATAGATTTTGTCGACTTTCATAACTGTCTTTTTGGCCTTCATAGACTAAATATTATCGACTTTGATAATTGCCTTTTAATCCTTTCATACAATATATTTTAATAACTTTTATAATAGTGTTTTTTATCCTTCTTAAACTAGATTTTTTCGACTTTGATAACGGTATTTTTAGCCCTTTTTCCACTTGATTTTGTTGACTTTGGAAACGGGTTTTTAGTTTTTCTTCCACTAAATTTTGTCTACTTTGATTTTTTTTTTAAGCCTTCTTAGACTATATATTTTTTTTAAATTGATAACAGTCTTTTTAGTCTTTCTTACACTAGATTTTAATGACTTTCATAATTGTCTTTTTAGTCCATTATGTACTAGATTTTGTTGTCATTGATAACGGAATTTTTAGTCCTTCCTCCGCAAGATTTTGTTAACTTTAATGACGATTATTTTAGTCCTTCTTCCAATATATTTTGTCGACTGTTATGATAGTCTTTTAGTCCTTCTTCCACTAGATTTTGTTAATTTTGATAACGGTCGTTTTAGTCCGTTTTCCATTAGATTTTGTTGACTTTGAAAACGGGTTTTTAGTTTTCTTTTATTTGATTTTGTCGACTTTCCTAACCGTCATTTAGGCCTTCATAGACTAG
>NW_013784562.1:0-1141 GCF_000517525.1 Limulus polyphemus
ACTAGCTACTATCCAAGCTGGATGAATTGTAAGGTAACACTAGCTACTATTCAAATTTCATTCAGCTTGGATAGTAGCTAGTGTTATTTACAATTCGTTAGCTTGTAAGGTAACACTAGCTACTATCCAAGCTGAATGAAATGTAAGGTAACACTAGCTACAATCCAAGCTGAATGAATTGTAAGATAATACTAGTTACTACCTAACCTGAATGAATAGTAAGGTAACAATCGTTATCATCCCACCTGGATGAATTGTAAGGTAATACAAGCAACTATCCAATCTGGGTGAAGAGTGAGGTAATACTAGCTATTATCCAAGCTGAATGAATTGTAAAGTAACACTAGCTACTATCCAAGCTGAATGAATTATAAGGTAACACAAGCTAGTATCCAAGCTGAATGAATTGTAAGGAAATACAAGTTACTACCTAACCTGAATGAATTGTAATGTAACAGTAGCTACTATCCAAGCTGAATGAATTGTAAGGTAACACTAGTTACAATCCAAGCTGAATGAATTGTAAGATAATACTAGTTACTACCTAACCTGAATGAATAGTAAGGTAACAATCGTTATCATCCCATCGGGATGAATTGTAAGGTAATACAAGCAACTATCCCATCTTGATGAATTGTAAGGTAATACTGGCTATCATCCAAGCTGAAAGAATTGTAAAGTAACACTAGCTACTATCCAAGCTTATTGAATTGTAAGATAATACTATCTACTATCCAAGCTGAATGAATTGTAAGGAAATACTAGCTACAATCCCATCTGGATGAATTGTAAGGTAACACTAGCTACTATTCAAGATGAATGAATTGTAAGGTAACACTAGCTACTATCCATGCTGAATGAATTGTAAGGTAACAATAGCTACTATCCAAGCTGAATGAATTGTAAGGGAAAACTAGGTACTATCCAAGCTGAAAGATATGTAAGGTAACACTAGTCACTATCAGGGCTGAATGAATTGTAAAGTAACACAAGCTACTATCCAAGCTGAATGAATTGTAAGGTAACACTAGCTACTATCCAAGCTGAATTAAGTGTAAGGTAATACTAGCTATTATCCAAGCTGAATGAATTGTAAAGTAACACTTGCAACTATCCAAGCTGAAAGAATTAATAAGGTAAC
>NW_013784563.1:0-1596 GCF_000517525.1 Limulus polyphemus
ATATTGCCATTTTATTATGTCATTCTTAAAACGGTCCCTTTACCAAGTTAATTATATCTAGCCAGAAAATGGATGAAAAATGAAAAATACACGATACATTGAATTTTGTAAAAAATATTACGATTAAGTGTTTTAAGTGAGGATGTTCGGTGTAAACAATAATATATAATATTGAAACATAAACAGTGGTTTAATGGTATAATAATTATGTGTTTGTAACCATAAAACAAAAATGAATACCACATCGAAGACAGAGTCGACTTTCTCAATATACACAAGATCTGAATATTGACAACTTACTCGGCTAGTTTTGATACAGAGTGTCTCTATAAAAACATGCTCTTAGATGAAACTATACACTTGTACACATACCTTTTATACCAGAATACAAAAATTATAGAATTATATTCCATAAGCATTGTTTTTAAGACACTCACGAATTTTTCACCCTGGAACTCATTTCAAATTTGATAATACTTTGTGCAGGCAAGAAAATGTTACTATTACAGGATAAAGTTTACCACTCACCCACTAAGTTATTATTTTCACAGCTGACTTCATGAATGTTCTTCTTCGTTTATACCAGTATACTATAGAAGATAAATGGATGATAGTTTCATTCTTGTTAAATATGATGTTGATCTGAAGGTACCGGTATGTGAATATGGCGCCATCTACTGGTGGATACAAAGGCACTAAAATATTGAAGAACTGGGGTGGAGATGGGAAATATGTTGAATAGAAGAAATACTGTTATGGGTTTTATTATTATAACTTTAAAAATAAAAATAATAATATTCCTGTTTGTTTAAGAACATTATAAATTTTAAACTGACAAAAATCTTAGTGATTCTCAATACTTGATAATTTCCATTGTATGTTACTTAATTCAAGTACTACATTTAACAACCACCTTAGCATTAGATTTTTTACAGAAGTAATCACATTGAGTTTATTCATAAGCTTAGTCCTAACCATAGTATTACAGAGTCTTTTCATTCATAAGCTTAGTCCTAAAATCAATGTGATGTGTTTGATTCTAATTTGCAACGACGAACGATGAACAGATAAACATGACTGACTTTTAACTTTTAGTGTAGAACTTTTTATATTCTATAAATAATTATTTTTGATACCCACAACTCGTCTGACGAAGTCTTTTCCTCAATTTAAAACGTTGTCAGTTGTACAAACAATGACAAAATCAATACTTCTATAATAATAAACCATTCACGTATCGTTTTAATATATTTCATGATTTATTGTTTAACATATACACTTATTAAAACATTCAATATATACACTCTTCCTTCCCAAAGTGCAGGTTAGTGTAGAACTTTTTAATATTTTGGAAATTCTAAGAAATATTCGTATTACAAGACTCTGTTTATTTTCTGTTGATCACGTGTGTGTAATCTAATGAAAATTATCAGAAATCTTTAAAGAAAGATTTATTGTTATCAATATTATAAAGATATAATGAACATAACAAATATAAAGACTGTTTATTATTGAGTAGTGTAATATGTTTCATTTGTGTGGGGAAACAAATCCAACTGTTCGTATTTTCATTTCACTTTTCTTCAGAGAATATTT